>NC_138831.1:49956757-50119257 GCF_965183815.1 Platalea leucorodia
ATTATATATATATAATATATATGTATATATATTACTGTATATTCCTCTGAATCCTTTTCATAAGCAGGTTCAGCTGAACAGGAGGTGTGCCGATATGGTGAGAAGAGTTAGGTGTTATTTATGAGGCCTGTCCCACGCGCTGTCCGCCCCGCGCTACCGAAACTGCCGGCCACCTCCCGCGCGGTACTGCCACTGCTTTTTTCCGGATGCGTTTGAAAAGTGTTGCGGATTCCTCGTTGAGAGAAGACGCTTTGGGATGAGCAGAATTTGTTAAGAAAATGGCAGTTGAAGGGCATTAGGTCAGGGCGGAGGTTGCAGAGGGAGGTGAAAGCAGGCCCTTTACCATTAATCCATACACCTCTTACTTTAGTACTCGTGTCACTCTCCCTACTCTTCCCCCTGTGTGAATTGGGAGCAACCCACTGAAGTCATTGCACACACGCCACGGTAAAACTCACGTGAAGGAGGAAGGCCCCCGGTGCCCTTTCAGTGCCGCTGAACTGAGAAATCCAAATTGTTGGTTCTTGCTTTGCAAGGGCGAGCGACCCTCCTGCAGAGCAGCTCCGCCAGCAGCGTGCCACGGTGCACCGACGCCTCGTGCAAAGGAACGCCACGGCCCCGAGCGCTTGCCACCGCCGGCTTGTGTCAGCATCGCCATTTTCAGACCCCGTTTGGAGTTTAACTTACCCAGACTGCAGGTATAGATCAACTAAAGTAGTGGTTCTTTGACTCAAAATAGGAGCTTTGGCTCCTGGCAAATGCAAGTTGGTCTCAAATGCATGAAACATTTCAGAAAAAACGCTGTAGCTGAACAGCTGAACCTGTTTGTGAAAAGGATTCAGGTATGACACAAGGGAAAGCTTTGATAAATATACAGTAGGTTATATAAGGTGACAAATTTTATTTATTGTAAAGGTAACTCTTGGGGTAGACAGACTGATCGATCAATTAAAAGTAGCTGATAGCAGTGATACGTAAAGCGGCTGCGCGGAATAAGGCAGAAATGATGGCAGAGGTTATAGTGGGACTGGAACGTGCAGGCTGTGATCGCAGCACCCGTCATTCGTTTGGGTTGAATTTTGTTTAAACTGCAAGGAAAGGAATATTAAGCCCCTGCCGTTAATAAGCCGTGTCAGTACAGGGCGTTCGGAACGGATCCGGTGGGAGGGTTCAGGTGGTTCGTGACGTCCCTTGGAAGGGGAATGATTCGCAAGGAGTGAATATTCCTCTCATTAATGGGGTCACGTCATTGGCAGCTAATGCGTTGTGAATTAATATGTTCATAAAACACGTCTAAGAAAAGTACACGTGGGGTTGGTATAATGCTATAGCGTAGCTGCAGAACTACAGCAACATGCAAGTTTTAACTTGTGTTCGGTTGCTACTTTAACTATTATTCCTTTCGAATTTAACTATTATTCCCTTCGAATAATTTTCCAAGTGATATTTGCATGTTATTTTTCTGCCCGGATTTAGTTCTCACAAACAAAGGTGTTGTCAAGAGGACAGTTTAGCGTAGGGAAATCAGCTACTTTCTACGTTTGAAATGTAAATATTTTGAAATAGTTAGGCAGCATTTGGTGGCTTCAAATTGGTCCCCACCTGAGAGACCAGAACGAAGCCTTGAGACTAAAGTTGAAGTAATCAGAGCAAGCTTTTTCAAATTACGGTAGCTTAATAGCAGAGTGGCGAAAGCATCGATATCCCTTCCAGCGCTGTCGTTCTGCAGGTGCCTGGTGCCATGGCGCTGGTTGCTGATATGCAACGTTTACAAGAAATTACTACAAATGAAACGGGTGATCTCCAGTTCTCTGTATTTTGCGATGTTCTGCCCTCTTGTGTGCTCAGGGTCGTCGCCACAGCACCTTAGAACGCGCGGTGCTTATAACAGTTGTCCTTGTAATTTGCCTGGAAGATCCACTCTTACTGTCTTCCAAAAGGAAAGCACGGAAATACTGAGCAGGTTTTAGTTAAACTAAGTTTTCCGTAAGTTTCAGATGATCGGTCGTGCGCAGATCTATGGAAACGCTGTAAGATCTATGGGAACGCTGTTCCCGGGGCAGGCGGGATTTTCTGCCGAACGCTGAACGTTGGGCTGAACCTCCGTGCTGCTTTAATCACGGCTATTGCAACTCGCGTCGCGTGGTTGTGCGTGTTCGCACGTACGCACCGATTCATTCAGAGTTAACGGAACTCGGAAATTACGGGATTAGAGATTATAGTGACGGCGGTCATGGCATCTACTGCGGTCCCTTTGAATGCGAGTATGCAATCGGTTGGCAGTCGGACCTCCAGAGAGCTGATCCCAGCTCGGGCAGGCTGCCAGGCATTCGTCCTCGGCAACACAGTGATCCGGTATCGCCGAGACGTCTCCTTAACAAAGTGATTTTGTTGCCTTTTATCTGTGCGAAGGACAAAATGTACCAGGATTCCTGCTTAATGATGGTGTCGGGTTTTTCAGTGCTTAAAAAAATCCGGCACCATAGACAACTTAAACAAAATACTCGGTCTATGTGTTTAAATTATAAAGCTCTATAGGTCTGTAACGTTTAGGTCTGTATTTAAAATTTCGTGACATAACAACATGATGTTACATCAGTTTGCTAATAAAAGTAAATTCGTAGCGATGATGCAATTAGTGCTGTACCATCTTTGGGATTTGAAATACTTTTATTACGGCTTTTTTTAATCCCAAAGTCTGATTTCTTTCAAATACGTAGCAGGGGTTTTCTGAACACAGTTTGCGAGGGGCTTTACTTGTTTTCCAGGATATTCCCAGTGCATCCGTGAGCATATTCCTGACCTTGCTCTCCAGCAGAACGCGCAGATGGGAAGGCTGTGTGACATACTGGGTAGGTTATGAGCTGCTGGCTGCCTGGTTCTTGATCGTTATTTGCCCGTAGTTGTGAGTAGTAAAGAAGGACCGAGGAGGACTTTCTTTGTGTATTAATGTTAAATATACAGACCGTATGCGCTCAGAAGTCGTTTATCTGCTGTGGCATTTGCTCTCGCCCACGTTATTCATACCAAGAGCCTGCTGATGCTTTCTGACTCCGGGGTAAGGTAGAGCAGCCTCGTCCTGTGGCATGCTGAGCCCCACAAACCATCAGAAGCGTTTAGTGTTCTACAAAATTAGGGAGCTCATTCAGGCTCATACGGAGAGAGAGACGTGCTAGAAAAGAGCAAGCCCTTATTTAAACCTTATTTTTTTCTTTAATAGGCAAACGAGGCAAAAGACATACGTTAAAAAGTTTCTCCTAGAATGACAGTCCTCTTGTAAGCAAAGCAGGGAAGATCATTATTTGTCGATGACCAGCTTCACTGGCTCCCTGGAATGACATACTTTACATGATTCATGTATATTTCAGTATCATTATTATTTTATAAATGCCATTTAGTAAGTTTGTTACAAAAATATATTAAATCCAGAAATTTACAGTTGCCTAAAATAATAATGTAATTGCCTTTATATATTATCTCAGCACTAATATTGTTTTTCCACAATACAGTTTTATTTTTTTCATTTTTTTAACATAGGGGTTTTTTTTGTCTCTCAGATGATAGAAACTTAAAGAGACAAAGTCAACACATTATACCGGCATTCTTTATCGCTTTAAAATCTGTGAACGTCAAAATTGGTTCTACTGTACAATGTAAAATAGAGCCACGAGTAAGGGACAAAAACTAAATTATTAACTAGATCAGGAGCTTTACCTGTGCCTGGCAGAGGCGCATGGATATTTACCGTACTGGTTTTCTTTTTCTTTAGAATACCGGCGGCTTTCCTTGCGAGCTGTGACCTGCTGTTAGCTCCTCTCCCTCCGGAGCCCCGGTGCCCGAGGCAGCCCTGTCCATCTCTACGGGGCAGCGCCGGGGGCAGCACCATGGGCTGCAGCGTTTTATTCAACAAATTGGCTTCAGCTTGTCCGTGTCTGGCGGCGCAGCCCGCTCAGCCTTCCGGCCCACGTTGGCGAGTAGCCTTCTTGTACCCGAGCTGCTAAATTTTCAGGCTCGTTTTGCAAGTCTGAGTAAATGCCTAAAAGCAATAGAGTATTGACTAACAGTTCTAAGGAACTGTTCTTTTAATTATTTTAAAAACTCGTATGGTAATGAACTGTATAAGATAAAGGCTCTGTCAGCGCTTCGGGTGCAGGGCTGACTGTCGGGGCTGTACTACTGAGATGCTCCAGTTGAGATTCCGGCCGCAGGTTTTCGCGTGGGTCGTTTGCCTGCAGCGGCGCGGCAGAACAAAGCCAACGAGTGGGATTTCTTATTCCTTTATAACGTGAGGCTCGGGGTTTCCTTGGCCCGATACCTGCTTTGCTTCTGATCCCTTCCTCTGCAATAGCAGTTGTCCCTGGCGCTTTCAGGGCTCTTGTTCCTCTGCCCAGTGCAGGCAATGAAAGACGTCCTCCTGATTTCAGCAGGACTTGGATCAAAATCTAGGAGCGCTTTTTGGCAGCATATTCCACTGACATTGCAAGGCCCATTAATTCATTAACTCATCTATTAACATTAAGATTTTAGAAGACCAGCATAGTTAAAATTTTCCAAAACAGCATATATTAAAGACTTGCGCTTTCCCACCTCTAAGCGTTTGTGTATCCGCTGTCTTTCAGCCCAAGTTGTCTTCCATGCAGAAAAACAGATTTTCACCCTGTGGTATTTAACTAGCTAATCTGCACACTCACATGCTCGGCAATAGTTATTAATGGTATCCTACCGTGAGCTTTTATGCGGACAGGACAAGAGCAGGAACGGTCCATGCGAAATCTAGGCAACATATGAAATTGCAATTTCATCAGCTTTCTAAACTTAATAGCTCAGTTTTATAATTTACTGAAGTTAATGGGATATATTTTTAAAGCAGCGCACAATTCCCATTGATGTTAATGTGAGTCGCGCATATAAATCCCCCTGCAACACTTTCAAAATTCTGCCCCCAATATGTTCTGCAGATTGAATTCTGAAAACTAGTTATTTCTTTGGGTTGCTGACCTGTCTTCAGAGAAATGCTGAAGCACAGAAAAAGCAGTGAAACCACTAAGATTTGGGAATTACAGATCTCATTTTTATTTCCAGTGCTCTTTTAGGGAAGCTGTTTGTTAGCAAACGACCAGGAATTATCAGATTGCTGTTCTGAATGAACACCTTTCTCCCAGTAATGAACATTGTGCCCCTTTGTTTTAGATGCCAACGTGGACGTCATCTACATCTGCCCCCTTCATCTGAGCGAGGAGCTACTGCAGTATTACAATAAACTCCTGGGTCTGCAGGCAGCTGTTAGATCTGGGAACCCTGAGGACATGGGTGACCTGCAGGACAGGTTCAAAATTCTCGCCCCTGAAGCTATAAACAGCTTCCCTGTGAGTTTGTCTTCTAATTACTACAGCTTGAGGGATGCAGTAAAATTAAATTGGAAATTTTATAACTTGTAACGCTCTGGTACACATCAGTGAAATATTATTGCAAGTTTAAGGGCTTTACTGATTAGACTACTAGTTAGAGCATTGGAAATAAATATCCCGGTTTAGCTTTATAGACTTAGTCGAGATAGCCCTGTATTGGCTATTTGCAGACCACTGTCCCTTCTTACTATATGCTTGGGACTGGGAACTTGACAGATTTATAGCTCTAAGCAAATCGTAGCAATAAACCATTCTTATTACTCAAACTTTATCTCTGGGTAGCCCAGCATTCAATCATTCACGTGTGTGTAGCGTTTCTTGCGATTAAACCCAATGCAGGGCTTCTTAAAGAACAGAGCTTAGAAGTACCTCGGTGAGGCAAAACAGAAACGTTAGTTCCAAAGCTGTCAAGTCAGTTTTAAATCCATGTGCTCAAAGGTGGTCTGAAGAGAGACCTTCATGAATGCACGCTGCGTACAGTGTTTCTGAAGATGCCGCGGTGCAGCGCCGATTCTTTACAGCGGAGAATAATTTCGTATTGTAAATATTAAGTCCGCAGTTGCCTTAGCTGAGACTTGATTTTTATGGAACTTTGTGGCACATCTATATCTCTAGGGTCTACGCTTGAAGCCCTGCTCCTGTTTTCGATGTATATTAATAACTCTCTTCTAGTTATTTTGTTGAACAAGTGTTTGGTATACCATAGACTGATTGAAACGGATGGCTTCGGAAGGTAAAGCAGCTTTTTGTATTTCCTAAATGTGCTGGTTTTCAAATGTCGTTCCATAGTAGCGTACTGTTCAACAAAACACTTGCGTGTATGTATGAATCCTTTCCTGTGAAATCGTCTGGAAACACCTACGCGAGAAAAGCGTTTGGCTCTTTTGCTGCATAGGGAGGAGCCCCGAGTCGGAGCTGCCCGATAGCTTTGCCATAGTTAAAGTGAATTCTGTCGATAGGAATGTGTTCGGTTTTCTCTGAAGTAGGAGAAAAGCATCAAGATGAAATCTGTGTGTTTAGGAGCTGGCTTTTCTTTAGCATTGTCCTTTTATCGGAATACTGGAAACCTGTGAGAATTACAGGGCTCACAGCTGCCTGTGCTGGGCCTTCACCTTGTGAAGTAAAACCACTGGGATGGTAAATCCTTGATAAACACCAGTGATATATTTTCCCTTTTTCAGTTGCACTTTGACAGTTGTAGCTGTTTTTTCTCTGGATACTGGGTTATTTTTCCAGTACTAACTACCAAATATTGGAAGCTTTGAGAAGCCTTCTACATAAAACATGCTAAAAATATCACCTAAAACACATCATATTACGGCTAAAAGATGTGCTGCTAAACATGGACGGGCTGTCCAGGAATGGAAAATGTCTTTCACGGATGATTACGGTCACGGTGATTTGGCTGAAGTAGTTTTAATGTAAAAGCAGGATGGGTTTGGGCACGCAGCTCTTGTGTATGGCCTTCGCTCTTCCAATTTCTGTTGAAATATTCCGAACAAAGGTTATTTTCCAGAAAGAAAAGAAGAGCAAACAGCTTTGCGAAAATTTATTACGCAGCTATGATTTACTGGGAAATGTTTCCGGGCTGTGACGCAGGGAGCTAACCCCGGTTACGAGGGCTACGCCGCTCTTCCGTGGGTGCGGGTCGCGCCGCTCGCCCGGTAGCGGGATGCCGAAAAGCGGAGTAGTGCCCAACGCCACCAGAAGGACCTGGCGGTCGCAGGGTTTAAGTGACACCGGGTGAAGGTATACCCTTGGCTGCTCGGCGTGGTGCACCTCTACGTGCAAAATCCTCAGCCTGCCTTGTTTTCATTAAGCATATGTTCTTTACCAGCCATTAGCTAATGGGGCCAAGAGACGTATCTTCTGTGTGGAGAAGGATCTGTGCCCATAACTGGTCCTAGTCGCCCACGGGCTTCCGTGACTGTGGATTTAGCTGTCATTTTGTCTGTGTGAGGGTTAGAGCTTTATAGGTTCCTGTTAGGCATCTTTCTTCTGGGTTATTTAATAAAAAGCTGCTGTTGTACCTAATGTATCTAAATTTCTTCCTAATATATGAAAGCGTGGCTTGAAGGCCACCTTAGCGGGCTCCTTTGAGCAATTCTAGAAGCACGAATCAGCCTTGGCCAGTTCCCTAGCTGTTTTGATGGAACTGGATGGAAGGAAAAATCTGTGGAAGAGACGCCCAGGCGCAGGCAGACCTGTGCTCCTTGGTGTCTGCAGAGGGGAGGCAGAGAGACGGTGAGCGAAGGGTGTCCGTGTGCCGTTGTCCGGGGGCGGTTGCCGGCTGTCGGAATGCCCTCTCGCGCAATGCGAAGCGCTCCTAACAAAGGGTTACGCGATCCCGATTCTCAGCTAGCAGCGCATCGAAAGGGCGTCGCGGTAGCTTTGCTCATCGCGGTGATGCCAAGGTCAGCTTCTCTGATCGGCAGGAGTTTAAACAGAAAAATCAACAGGCTTGAGAACCCAGAACCTTTTGGTTAACCTAATAACCACTGTGCTGTGCGGTGTCGTGCTGGAATTCTGAGGATCCCTCCGCTCTGCTTTTCCCTGCTTTCATTCGCACTACCGTATATCATGGCAGCTTATACCACTCTTGGAGCAGGAATGAACTAGATTTTACAGCCTGTTTCCTGCACTCCTTAATTAACTGTAAAATCCATTATTGAGAGAGACAAAGCAAATCTCGTCCCTACATCACCACTCGTGGCCCCAGGGAGCGAGTGACCGGGGCTGGAAATTGATCCTGTTCTCTCCGTGGCAGGACTCTGCCACCAGACCAAGGGAGCGGGCCATCGCCCTGCTTTTGTACCCGTGCTCAAGAGAAAGGAAACAAATTAATCCGAACGTTAAGAGTCTCGGATTTAAAACTGACGGAAGGAAAAAGACTCCAGGAAACTTGTTTGTTGTTCTTTTTGCCCCTATGCTTCTGTGACTCCCCTTTTTCCTACTAGAACTTTGAAGAGTATCTCATTTCTCTGACTTATATCCTCGCTCTCCTTGCAGTATGTCCGACTCCGTTACAGAGAGACTTGGGCACTTTTAGGAGCCGTGTGTTTGGTGTGAGAAAGCACTGAGGAACTGACAAAAGGGGATTCCTTTTGTCCCCTTCCAGGGGCTCCCCCATCTCCTTATCCACCATCGTCCCCATCCAAGGAGTGGAATCTCGATTTATACTTCACTCCCTGTGAAGCAGCATCCAGGACGTTGAAGGAAAATATTCTGGGTTCTGCAGTCCTGGAAATCCCCAGCAAACCCAGTCTTTAGGCTATCCTGAAAAGGAATACTTTCCTGACTAGGGCCTAGATTAGATGAGATCTCAATGTGCAGAAGATCTTCTTGTTGTGATTATGATTTGTTTACGGCCATCTCTTGCAGTGGATGTCCCCTGTGCTCTTTCTGCGTGACGTCCACCCCGTCTGTCTCACCCTCAGCGCGCCTCTGTCTGTACCTTGGGACAGAGAATTGGGCTATCTGCAGGCCACGCGCAGGAGGTGATGTAGAAAATATCTCTGAGGTTTCGCCTGCCGTGACTAATATTCTTAGGTTAAATTTAGAGGTTATAGCATCTGTCACAAACAGCGTGTTCAGCAAAAGATCTTCTTTTTGAGAAGAAATGAAAAATTCCTCCCCAAAAGTTGAAACCCTTGTACTTGAAACAACAACAAAAATACTACCCTCTCCTTGAGTCCTCTGCAGTTGCGTTTACAGTAGCTATCAGAACTACTCTGTAATGGAAATGTATAACCCCAGTAATTTAATGTGATAAGTGAAAGCTTTTGTAAATCAAAGTGTTTTATTCTCAGAGAATCGCTTAAAATACTGCTGAGTTGTATGCTGAAATACATTCCCTGCTATAGGGGTTTTTCTTCATTTTTGTATTGATTTTTAGGAGCTTTAGAGTTAAACCATGCCAGAAGTGTTGCTGAGATGAATCACTATTATCCAAAGGCCACCAGCCTCTCTGCCGACTGACAGAAGGATAATTCCGCATGGATCAAATAAATACAGATGTGTAGTAATTAGTTCTATTCCCAGCGAGCCCATTTCCAACACACTAAAGATGTGCACGATTATGGAGCTTCACCCCAACAGCTTTTATCAATTTAAACTGCTAAGCTACAGGATAGGTCATAACCCAGCCTGCTATTAATAATGTATTTATTGTGTGCAACATTATAAATTAGGTTCATGGAATAGAAAAGAACACCTTTTAACAAGAATAATGTTATCTTTATACAGAAGCATCACATGTGCCTTGCCACTCAGCTGAAGTACAGTCCCAAGACAATCAAAAGAATAAAAATCCTTATCCAGAGCAGAGATGCCTACATTATTGGAGGGGTTCCCCACAAAGATGATTTAGCCGTGGCTGACATGCTAAACGTGCCTATATTAGGCTCGCTGCCAGAAGTGGCTCATCTCTATAGCACCAAGTCTGGAAGTAAACGCATTTTTGCCAGTGCTTGCGTGCCAACCCCTCCCGGAGAACCGGACATCTACAGCAAGGACCAGGTGAGCGGGACGTGGTCTGGGATGTGTCGGTGCGCGGATGCCTGTTCTGACTCGATAGGATGCAAACTTTGTACCACTGCAACGCCCGTATTGATTAGCCCCCGACGGGGTTTGATTAAATCACGTATGAGGTTGGGTTCTCTGTTGGCTCTATCTGCCCAATTAAATGCAATTTGTGTCCTAGCAATACAAGCGTTCTGGCGTTCTTCGTGGTCTTTCTTGAGCATATATAAGGGCGTTTGGTCCAGTTATTTCAAGCCGTTTGTGTTGCTGCTCTGTGGATGAAGTCATGGCCTCAATGAGCTTAACAGGGGTTTTACCGGAGACTGAAAATAAAACGGGGATTTCTGGGAAAATGAAGTATGTGATGAAGGGAAAACTTCTTCCACTTAGGAAGTCAGCCTATTCAAACTGAGGTTCGCTGAGCGTATCTGCAACTGAAGTTTTACCTTGTGTCCAGCTTATCATTGCTAAATTCACCTATCTTGTTAGCATGACCAGTGAGAAAAGAAAAAGATAGTACTAAACTAAATTTACAAGGCCCAAGAGTTTTCTGTACCGTGTTCAGTTTACACGTTTATTTTGCATTCAGTGCCTCAGTAGTTAATTCTCTAAGCTGATCTTGCAATTTGCAGTGATATGTCTAAGTATGATCCATACTGATATTTTAACAATATTGTTATGGTGGTGCTACGTCCCATGCAGGAATATAATCAGTGCCATGGCTTGTAGGTATTCCTGCTTCTTAGAGAGGCTTTGCACGTTGCTTTGCTTTGTATTAATCGCCTTTAGCACTGAAGACGATCTAAGCTACACCAACACATTGCAACTTCTATAGTAGATGAAATAAATATATGATCAATGATCTGAAAAACAACTGTTTGATTTATTGTTAAATAATTTATGTGAATCTAATACTTTTGATTCATACTAGAGTGTTATGGAAGTTCTACTCCTGTTGTTTGCTTGTATGAAATATCGACGTTTTAGGTTAAATAATCAAAGCAAGGTGACGCTATGTTAAAGCACAATTCAATTTTCACTTAAAGATAGCACACAATTCTTCACGATTGGTACAGTCCTTACAATATTATTGATCCTTTTCATTACTGTAGGGGAGTCATCAAGAAAAACACATTTACACGGTTCTCAAAAGCCACAAATCGTAGCATCTGGAACACACGTGTAATTTTATTTTAGGTCAACGTTAAAAAAAAGAAACAAAAGTCTCGGAAATGACTTGCTATGTAAAAACGTAGAAGGCTCTAGCCACTGCAACAAGATCTGATAATACTTTTACCAGGTTCAAAGGCATTTGCAGTTTCTAAGAAGCTAATTGCATCCTGCACCAGCTGGGGAAAAGGCATTTTAAAGCCATTTAAATCTGTGTACATACACAAATAAATAATTAGCATTTTTATAAAGCCTGCCTGGTAACTCCTTCGTACATTTATAACCATATAATGTACTCTCCAGTAGGAAAATTTCACAGCTGTTTGGGCTGGTGTTAGAATCTGGCACAATCGTTTCTCAGATTTTGCAAATAGCGTAGTCTGTCCCATGTTGTTCCCTGTCACAAACATTTGTGGAGCGGTCCTGATGATCCCAGAGCTAAGATCCTGATCAGACAAAAAGGCCTGGACGGGCAAATTCCTCTCTGCAGAACACAGCTTCACCGGCCGCCAAAGGTGCTCAGTTGCTGTGTGGTAGTCTGCACGAGTGGACGCAAGTCCAGGATGAAGGCCACAGATTCTTCATCAAAAAACGTTCAAGGTTGCGTTTGCTACGTATCCAAGATAGCTGTAACAACACAAGCATCGCTAAGAAACCATATTTAGGAAATAAATTTCGAGTCCAAATATTTGAGACCTGGAATTCTGAGTGGAGGAACAATTTAATATTGTCGTGGTGCAAAACACCTTTGTGTCGTTGCTCCGCAGATGATCGGTGCTCTCAGCCAGCTCATCGTCGACAACATGGAAGTGCGGCGCTGGTTGTTCAAGGTGAACGATGAAGCTGGAGGGAACGGCACTGCCTATTGCGATGTTATTTTGCATTTGAAATGCTACGCCTGGGTGCAAAAGGAACGTCAGAGGCACGGCCCTGAGAGATGGAGTAAGAAGTGGGCGCGCGTAAGTAACGGAGGAGGAGGGCGTCTTGCTTTTTAATAGCCCGCCGGGGTGGTTCTGCACAGTAAATCTTTTCTCTGAGCTTTCATTTTAAGACTTTGGTAAGAGTTGGTATTGCAGAGTCCAGACTAGCTTCTACAAAGCAATAAGTAACAGTAATTCAAATAAAACGTTAAATATTCCAAAATATAAATGAATGCCTGGCATCCAACTGTGGAATAAGTTGGGTGTCTTAACACTTCATTCATATGCAGTAATGTGCAAATTTTACACACTGTTTTTCATCCAAAGTGAGGACGTGTATAAATGAAAGGATCTGGGTGGTAGACCCTTACATCTACGCAGAAACGTGGAATTATTGGAATGAAAGAGTTGGACTAATATTCTTGAACAATCCTAATCAACTTGAAACCACGTACAAACTGATTACTTTTTAATCTGGTTTTCTAAGGGTTATTTTTTTCTGTACGTTTTTCCTCACTAATAACTTTTAAACCTGTTAGCTATTTTCAGCTGTGTAAGACAGAACACTTGAGGTGTCGGAGATCATTAGACTCCCGCACATTTCGTTACGGTGGGTGTTTAGGTAAGGAGAGCTTAGAAATACTTCACCGAGGGAAACAGTATAGTACAAACTCATGCACTACTAGATTCCTACGAATCCACGTGATTGAGAGAGGCCGCAAGATGATACATTTCAACCGCAGAAAAATCCATATGAAACTAGACTTCATTAGTTCTGGCATTCGGAGAACTATTTGTAGTTTAAATATTCATTGGTATTTAAATGTGTTAATTTCAATAAGCATTTGATATTTCTGTATATTGTGCCAACTTCATTCCTAATGTAATGGTTTTAAAGCCAGAAGGAATGTATCCAGAAAGAATTGTTTAATTTACATAAACTACTCATTACAGCCCTCTTGATTTTTTTAATTCAATCAAAACTGTTTTGAAATTTTTGTTTGATTGAATTATATTGTGTATTAACATTTCAAATTGTGCTGATTACAGTTCTGTTGCATTTGACAACTACGAAATAATTCCACATTATAAAACAGAGCTTCTTATACAAAGCTGAAGGGCTGATTTCTCGGATCTGCTGAAGATCCCTCACTGCGCACGTCAAGCGGTAGAGGGTAGAGGACTGGAGAGCCGCCCCTGGAAGCGTCGCCCGGCCGCTGAGCTCTCCGGGCCATAAAGCTACCGACGTGCCCAGATCCTGCCCCGCCGTCTGGGGCAGCGAGGCAGAGGACACGATTCGCCAAGGCTAGCTCCTTGCTGGTATAAATTCCCCGTAGAAGTGGCATTACCTAGGGTTAGCGTTCCTGTTTCTGTGCCCTTTCAATTCTTCCATGGCTCAGTGACTCTGCGTAAAGGACACAGTGATAACTGGCTTGGGTTTCCCTTCTGTACTGCATTTACGCTGAGCTTTGACGCAACCAGGAATCAACCCGTTAGAAGCCCTTAAACACAAACGTTTGTTGGAAGCTGGAAAATACGTACAGAATAACGTAGTTGAGCTAATTTCCTAAAGTCAGCAGGAAAGCTTCCGTAAATCCGGACCAGCGTTAAAGCGGGCTTTGGCAAAGTGTGAAACTTGCTGCCCTTTTGAACATCTTGTTTGAATGTGTGTGTGCAAATTTTTCTGCCTTCTGAGTTTAGCTCTCTTTTGTAGAACGGGAGACCTTTTTTATATATAATGAATTGCAGTCTCCACTGAGTATTACCATTGAGAGCAGAGGATTAAAATCATCCTTTGTTAAGGAATACCATTGTAATGATACACATTTAAACATCAAAGCATTAGTTTATGAGCACAGGCATGCTTTAATGTCCTATTACAGTATGTAGACCTGTTTCTTTTGATAATGAAGACATTGTGTCATCGGCATAGGCTGCCACAGACAAAACGTATGCTGGCAGGTTATTAAAAAATTCAGCTTCTTGATGAAAGACTATCCTGCAGGCTAAGAGTACAGTGAAAAGACTCTCCATTCTGGTAGAATTATTAGAAATGAGAATATGACTGTAAGCACTAAATTATGGTAATACTTACAAATGGCATCATTTGCATAGCAGTTTAAGACGCGATACCCAGATTTTCCTCATTGGTATGTAGTAGGCAACAGATTAAAAATAATGTAGTTTGTGAGTTTGAACTGTGTAAAAATCTATTCCGTCTAAAAAGGAGACTGCTTTTAGATGCCTCATTTCAAACATAACATAGGGCCAACAAAAGGGCAGGACAGGATTATCGATGTATTTTACCTTGTTAACGTAATGCAGCATCCGAGTTATCTGAACAATTACTTTGCTACTGCATAAAGGGCAGAATTCACAAATGGTGCTGAATGTCTCTGTAAGGCCTTCATCCTACTGTGCACTGCCGAAGTCCGGCAGCATATAAAAAATGTCATCCCGAGGCCCGGATTCTAACGATAATCGGTATCAAGAGAACTGCAGCCTCCGCAAGTGCACATCTGGCAATCGTGAGGCCATTTGTGGAGACATTCTCCAGTGCGAAAAAGAATACCGGGATCTGGCCCCAGTTAGGTGCAAAAAACACCAGTAAGTACTGAGACACCGCAGCAGTTTGATTGTATCTGGCAATGGGAACGACTATTGCAGGGAGCAAATAAATTAGCAGATTTTTAGCTGTTTAATATATGCACGTAAGGCACATGTGCCGTGTGAAACGCTCTTATGCCGTTCTGTCATGATTTTCCAACCTATTTTCTGTACCAATTCAGGCTTCAGTTAGTCCGTGCATAGCGAAAAACGTGGTTCTGCTACTGCTAGAGTAAGTGAAAAAACAACAGGACAATTGCACGAGGGCCTGTCTGGAATATCTAGAGAAAGAAATCCATGATAGTTATTAACCTAGCGTATTCCAAAGTGCGTTAGGAAGCTGGGTACCTCGCTCCTGTTGAAAGTCAGCAGTTCAGTTTTTGGAAAATCTCACCTATGCTTGTATGGACCCTTGCTGGGAGACTGTGTAAATCCACGGACGAGAAAGCGATTAACCGTTGTCGGTGATGCAGTCTCTGGCTTAGAGGGATTCTGAGCTGCACGTTGTCGGAGGCTGGGAGAGTCCCTGAGGAATGGATGCGCTTGCTCTGCTTTCATACTTCCCTGGGCACCCACTTGTGACCGCTGTCAGAGACAAGATGCGGGGCTAACGTATAGACCTTCCTCAGCCACGCTTTCACGACCTGGAAGAAAGATGCCGAGATGCCCGCTCAGAATTCGGGCTGAAGTGGTCTGCCACGTACATGTCATGCCTTTTGTTTGTTTTTGAACAGACACCAGGCTGCCAAAGTCGGCGATGCCTCCTGGTCTCCGACTTCAAATCTTGGGCCTCAAACTGCCACCCCAAACCCTCGCAACGCGTGCGGTCCTCTTCCCTTGGAGAGGACGGAAAACATCGCCTTCTGTTAGCGTTGCCTTTTTTGCCCTTTTATCAGTCCCCCTTTTACCTAAAATAACACAGGAGTACGCAGAGATCCTGCCCTCTCGTCTAACTGTAGAACTCTAAATAGTATCTAAATCACTAGATTAAATTAATAGTCAAATTAATTTTAGAATTAACTTTTATTACACTGTAACTCTTAATTAACCACCAGGACCAGCAACATAATGTGAGTTTACCTATCAGCAATCCTAAAGATAACGAAGATCAGGCTGAAGACAAAAAAAGGGATAAATGTGGGGATAAAGAAGAGCTGAAAATACAAGACTAGAACAAGACACAGAAAACCAAGCAACAGCTATTCTCTCAATAAGCCATTATAACTGGCCATAGCTACACAACCATTTCAAAACTCTCCATTAGACATCCGTTGTAGAAGAAAAAAAGCCATTTAATGTGCTTGGGCAGCCTACTGTTTTAAATGTTAGAGTGTTTGAATGTTACTGCCTCCAGCGTGGCACAGTATTTTGTGACGGTTTCTTTTCCTTGTAGGCTGTATCTTGGTTAAGTCACTAAAATGTGTAAGAGGGAATCAAAATCTTTTCAAAAGGTGACAAATCTGGAAAATGCAGCTTTGGGTCTGAGTTGCATAAAGCAATATTCAGATGCTGGTGATTGCTGGATTTTTGCATTGATTGCGATTGGCAAATTACAGTTTCAGAGGCCGCGATAAAATGCTGCAAAATGCTGGCTGTTCCTTTAAATTTTTTTGGTCAGCTTTCAGAAGTCCTGTAATAAGTAATTGGATAACCTTTGTGATTATCTGAAAATCAGGAATAGCGGTGAGATTTTTTAACCGGGTGAGTGAATTGCATTCACTGTAAGAAACCTGAAGCTTACGCAGCACCTCTTGCTTCTTTACTGAAGTAAGGAGTTCAGAGTAAAGAACATGAACAGGTCAAAATAAAACCAACCATAATTCTGTCAAAGACGTCGTTTTAGAAACACGGCATCGCCGGCACCCTAGCCTTGCTGACTGTCTTGGAACCCGGTATAGCTTCCTAACACTGCTTTTTTCCTTTCTGCTGCCCATTTTCACCCCTCTGATCACCTCCTGTAACGCCACCAGCTTTGTTCTGGGGCAACGCTGCAAATATTACTGAAACCGGAGTAAACTGCAAGCAGCTGAATTGGTCTTAGCCTAACACCTAAAGTCTACCGAGGGGGTTCCTAAGCAAGTAGTCCTTGCTGCTGCTCTTACCGCACACATGCCGTTGCAGGTGTGGTATTTTTTTCAGCCTGAAGAGGGCCAGAAACATTGACAGATAGACAGAAGATGCATTTACAGCATTCTGACAGGCTTTTAAAATTTCTTCTAACTGGTATGATGTTTAATAGGAAAAGAGAAAGAACCCAACGAGTTAAGGAAGGACTTGATTCCTGAGAAAGCAAGGCAGTTGCAGGTTGTTTCCTAGTGTGGGCAGTGCTTTGTCAACAACATATCCTAAATAGTTTAAATATTCACCGTACCTGCAAACAGACTGTAGTGCTCTTACTCAGCCTATTAATATATCTGCATAGCTGCCATAGCAATGGTTCAGGTGATTCTTAAATCCCAAGTAAAATAAAGCGTGATAATTGTATCCCTTGGTTAAATTAAAGCCATGATATCCATTCCGAAGACGCGCAATAATCAGATATGCAAGCTGTTGGTTTGTATGTCCTATTGATTTAATATGCTTCTAATCAGTACATAAAGCTATAGGCCTGCAGTGTTAATTTTTCATATGCTTACAAAGTACCCTTTGATTTTCTGTCACGCGTTAATTACAGCGTTTTGCCATTAAATAGGAAGCTTTGTGTAAACTAATTACTAGGTAATCATTGTCTACCGCAAGCGTGCTGTTTGTACCTTTTATTTTATTCTAAAAATGCACAGATCTCGCAGTCTGGAACCACTATACCTTCCAGCCATTAGCTCTCACTAATTCATAGCATTATTGTGTTAAGATTGTAGGAGTTGTAATTGTTGTGGTATCAGTGCTGTTAATTACCGGAGTAAACAGTTGAAATGGTGCCAAGGTCTATTGTACAAGGCAGAGAAAAGGAGGTTTAAATGTTACTTCCACCATCTGGGGACTGGAGTAGAGGCAAATGCTAGAAAACAGCAGTGAGGCAATATCAGAACTTCAGCTCCAGGGTTTTAGGCCATATGGATCCAGAATATTTTGAATCAATTGAATTTAAGTGCCAGTTTGTAGCAATAACAGTGTGGAAGGAGAGGATAAAGCAAGAGCACTAAAGAAATCTGAAATCCGTTAATGTTATCGCAGCCAATAAAATGCCTGCTTGGATTATTTTAAAAATGTTTATTTTGCTAAAATCCAAAAAGTAACACATAGGCAACTCTAAGAACAGAAGAAGTTTAACTGTGTGTTGTTTGTGAAACGCAATGCAGGTTTTGTCTGACAATTCCTTTAGCGTTACAGCTCAGCAATTTCGATAAAATCCAGGGAAGCGACTGTGGATCATCTATATGATGTCTTTTTTCTTTTTGAAATCCCGTTTTTGGAATTCGTTAGAATCCTTTCTTCAGAGATACAAGCCGGAAAGGAGGGCAAGTGAACAAAAGCGAACAAAATTTTTAGAGACTGAAATAGAGAAAAATAAATTAATTAGGAAAATATTATTAATCTGAGGGCATCTGAATTGTTTGTGCATTTGCAGAGATCTCATTAAAATACAGAAAAGATGGACTCAAATATTACTTAGCTCATTTGGTAATGAGGATTAACGTCCCAATGTCCTGAACTTAAAAATGCTGCATTTGAAATAAGCATGCCATTTTTTTGAAAAGAGAGATTTTTGAAGATTATGACAATTATGTTATGTTTTCTTCGCTCTGAAGGTGGATGTGGGGAATCCGGAAAAATGAAGGCTGCAACCTCGCAAAAGGCGTGCTTTTATGCATAAAATAGCAATGCACACGGAGCATTTTTTTTGGAGTAAGAAAGCAAAGCTATTTAATCAAATTGTTCTAATCTCAAATCACCGCGCTACGCGTAAACACGCCGAATTACCTGACAAGCTCGTAGAGCTTTCAAGGTCCTCTTTCTGTCTGATTTTCGGTAGCACGGGCTGTAGTGATTTTGTATTTGATTTCCCCGCATAAATTGTTTTCTGCGAAAAGGGATCTCGCAGCATATTGCCGTTGCCAGTTTAGGAGCGTTCAGAGGCAACAGAAAGGATCTCTCTTGCTAAACAATCCTGGTTTGTTTATTTTTTATTGGTCTGGTAGCAGATGTTGAAGTAGTTCAGGGCACAATGTAAACAGGGGCTTTTCAAGGGGGGTATGGTAAGCAGCAAAGTACACAATGAAACAAGCAATTGGGAGGGTTGGGGGTTTTTTTTGACTTGGCCAGTGGGGTTTTTTGCCTTTTTTTTTTTTTAATGTGTATGTAGTTGAATTTAGAATTAAAAGAAGTGCTTGATCTTTATATAGTGAAATCCTCGGCGTGCAGAGTGACAGCATGAGCCAGAAGAGAAAACCATGGCCCCATGTGGTGTGAAAAAAGGAACAGCAGTTTAAGTGCTGGAAAGTTGAAAGAGAACTAACCTTCTTGTTCCTTGTAGTCAAGGAAAGTGGCTGTTTTGTGCTTTTGTATTGAAGCATAGCATATGTGCCTCCGTTTGACAAAAAGCCTCTCGAGTCAAAGCGACCCTAGTCCTGTGTGCTGATCCAAAGCGAAGGCCGCGGTAATGAGGGACGGGCTCTCGGGAAGCAGTGAGTAGATAATACTGCGTAAGTGGAGAATTCTGGGCGCCGTTTTCGACATTCTACTTAATGCAAGTCGCAGCCACGGTGAATCGCTTGCCATACAGCTGAAATGGGCCATTAGCTATCAGGGAAAATTGTCTTTGCTACTTTCAGCAGATGGAGCAAATATTTTACAAAGCAATTTTACATACGAAAAACATTTGTGTTTCTTGGTAATGATGGCTGTTTTACATGATGTTACCTTCTATCAGAACATACTTTTCCAGCTCGTGGAAGGCAAAATTGGCACTTTTTAATTTTAAAATTTGCAGTTAACAATTAAATGCCTTGGCTTTAAATCAGGTTGCAAACTTTAAGTAGATAGGGTAGTCAGCGTATCACTTCCAAAAATATTTCCATTTTTATAAACCTCTCAAATTGTTTTGTTCAGATTGTGGTTCTGGCCAGCACGTACCTGTCTGAATTAGAAAAAATATCAAATCCGTTTAGTTTGCAAAATAGGAAATAACGCAAGTTATTTGGCCGGTCAGACAGCAGCCACGGGACTCTTCCAATATCGCCGTGTTTGCTGGCGTGGCCGAGAACCTGAGAATAAGCTCGGCTGGACCAGTTCACGCCAAGGCAGCCGGAATAAGTTATCAGAGCTCCACTGATCGCAGTATAATATACCGTATACAGATATACTGTATAAACGGTCTGAATTGTCATAGTGCCGTTGAAGTGGCATAAATTGCCATAGCTTCATTGACTTCGGCAGAGATGTGGCAGTTTGTTTTGCTGAGGATCTGTCTGCTGATTTTATTCTTCTCTGGCCCAGTCAGCTTTACTTATTTGGAGTTACTTTCTTCACTCTATTTGCTTGCAAGGTCTAAATAATTTCCTTTCAATCTGAGTTTTAGCTAAAAAGCCCTAGGTCTTTCTCACGCATTCTGCTCTGCAGCCTCTTTCTGTCCCCAGGTCTTTCTTCCTATTTCTAAGTCTATTTCTTCTTTCTATTTATTTACTTATCTTCTCAACAGGCTTTTCTTTGCTGACTGATCTGTCCCGAGTAGATTTCCTACCAGTGCTTTCAACACGTGCCACGTTTCGTCCTAATTTTTTGTTGCATCTGCCATTCTAAGAAAGCCTTTCAAGATTCAGCTAGCAGAAGGGCGAGAAATTATTTTATATTTAGGGGGGAAAACGTGTATATTTTTTTTTTTCATGCTTACTCATTGTTATAAAAAGGTGCAAAACAGATTTGGATAGATTTAAAGATTTCTACGTGACGTAAACAGAATTTGGGCTGCTCCTTTTTTACTGGTACTCAAGAAACATCAGCTGAAAGACGTGAACGAATGCTCCCTGTTTCCATTGAGCCTACGATTCTGAATTGTTTTGGGCCACATCGAGAGATAAAACATTGGTAAGCTCTGCTGGAGATACCGTCCAATTTAAATGAAATTAGCCTACCGAGCACTGATCCTTTTAAAAGGTTTGACTTCATGAGTGAACGTTGGATCCGGGCTTGAATTTGCCTACTAAAACTCCCTATAATCAGGATTATTGCCTTTTTAGAGCTTACACCTGCAAAAAAACTTCAACTAGAATTCCAGGTGCTGATCCTTAAAAAGCAGTTGCCCGACTCCCTTCTGTGAACACCTTGATTATCTAGGGATTACTTGTTAAAAGCACTGTTACGTTGGGTTCGATCTCACAAGAACGTTTTTCAGGTTTTCTTGAATTAGTTCTTTCTTTAAAAGCCCCTGTCTTCTTTCTGGAAGGCGACTGGTTTTGACGCACGCGTCCTTCACGGTCAGCGAGTACTGAGGGTGCCTGGACCTGCAAGATGCTCCTGAGCCGGGCGCCGTGCAGCCCTAGCAGACGCTGGGAGTTCAGCCCGTGTTCCAGTCCCCTTCAAACGCTATTTGACCTTATTTAAGCAAGCAGCGCTGGGTCTGTGGAGGCAGTACCACAACAGCCCTGCCTGTCTGATGTCCGTCATACGGACAGAGAGTATAGCGTATGATGTTACCGTATGTATAGATGAGGTGAGTGGAGTCACTGCGTCTTACCAGCAGCCTCCATTTGTGAGCCAGGTACACTGCCAAGTTTGGAAGTTCTTGATTTTGCACCCGGTTTAGGGAGCTTGCTTTCACAGCCATGCGTGAGCCTCGAAAACAACTCTGTCTAAAAGTAGATACAGCTCTCCCCAGCGCTGTTCCGTGGAGCTGCACGGCTGCCCTCACGTCCCTCAGAATTGTTGCAATGGAAAATCGTGTCCCAGTTCACATGCCCATAGTTTAATTTTTACTTATACAAGCTTGGTCACAGCACTCTCAAATGCTTCTACACATCCAGCGGGGATTATTGGTTTTTTCCCCGGTAATTTATCAAAAGCTTTCAGGCAGCCATTGCATACCTCTTCTTTTGTTTGGTTGGTTTTGTATTTCTGTTTAAATTGCACAATACCCGAAGTCGTTAGATCTGAGGGACGAGACTCGGTGTGACGGAGGTATCGCTGAACGCACCAACAGCCGCAAACCGATTTGTAGGTCAGCAACTCCAGGACGTCCATCACGGCTCGGATCCTCTCCCCAAAGCTGCGTTTGTTTTCACCGTGCAACGAACCACCTGATCTCATGGCTTCTTGGCTTGGCGATATTTCAACGCAAATACAAACCAAGACGAGGCCAACTGATATTTGCTCACTGCGCTGTTGTTTTAGTCAGCTGAGCCATCAAAAACCTAAATTCCTCCTTACAGATTGTAAGGAAATGAGCAGTGTAAGACCTGAATCTGAGTAAATTCTGAACTTAGATCCCACGTTTTACGTCGTCCTTTCGTTTTACCATAAGGCTAAGGTCGTGCTGCTTAGTATATTGATATACTAAAACCATTTTTTAATGTTTTTGCCGAGATGTTTAAAGTCAGCAACATACTCTTCTCCTTCGTATGTGATAGGAGCCCACATAGCCCAGATCAGCATCATTATCTAAGCATCTCAATATTTTTAAAGGCATTTTTTTCTCAGTTCCCTGTGAGGTGGGGACAGCAATTGTCCCCCTTTCGTGGCTGGCCAGCTGAGGCACAGGCAGAAAGTCGCTTTCCCAAAGTCTCACAGGCAGACTGCATTCAGGACCAAAATATACCTAGGTCTCCTATACGCAAAGTTGATCCCCTAGTCATTGGCCCGTCCTCCTCATTCTGGCAGATAAATCACAGTAAGCTGATTTTGAATTTGTATTTTTGGTTACGTCACGTCATGTGCTTCACGACAAAGCCCATCTCTTCAAACTCACTGGTCTGGAAAAATAGATATATATATATTTTTTTTTTCCTATTCTTAGATGTTAGCCATAAGGTTTTATCGTGTTCCTCCAGAGCTCAAGATAACATGATTGTGGCTTAGGACATTGCCAAGATCAGAGGACAGTTGGTCATCTTCTGAAGCACGGGATGCTGGAGAGAGAGGATGTAAAAGAGAAGCAAAGAGACCCAGGGGAAGCAGGCGAATGCTTATGAAGCAGCAAGAAAAGGAGCCTGAAGCAATAGAGTCAGGGTCCTTGCACTTTATATGCTTGTGTACTTCTGGGACATTTTTGAACAGTAAAAGCAATGCAGTTAGCTTTGGTATTTAATGGGGTGGTTTTGCGTGTGTGCTAATATAGTAAAGAATTTGAAAGTAGGAAAAAGCTAGCTTATCTCCCATAGTACGACTAATGAAATTCTACCAAAGATAGCGGCACGAATACACTAGTGAATTTATGTTACAGATCGGAGAGTGTAAAAGGGTATCTCCCGCTTTCAAAACGCTGCTGGTTGATTATTCCTCCTTTTTTTTGTTTTTAATAACTAAAGGATGTTTGGGTTGATATAACAGCTTAAAGATAGAATCAGTAAAACTATTTCTGGCATATGTGACTATTTCAATAGGCTCAGTTTCAAAATATAAACAATGTAGAAGTTATTGACTGCTGGTATTGATCCCTAAGCAGTTACCAAGTGCTTAGCATTTTCAGTTGCCAGATCAAATTATTGATACAAATTATAACGACATAGAGGTTATACTGAAGGGGGGAGGGATTGTCGTTCAGAGAAGGACAGTTTTCAATAGGAGGGAAGAGTAGTAAGTAGAAAAATTAAAAAAAGGCTTCCTGACTGTGGGTAAACAGTAACCACATTTTTTTTTTTTTTTTTTTTTGCCTGTTGGAGGCCTGGTTTTTAATCACCCCACAAACAGTTTTCATTTCTGTAGTAAAATTGCTTGTGGTTCTATTTAATTTGTTTCTGCAGGAGCCAGCTTTGGTGAAGATCTCCCAGGAGCTGCCGGGCCTTTTAGCACAGCACGTACAGCCAGTCAATGAGAAACGATTCCCTACATGGGAAAAATTCCTCCAAACGTTTCTTAGTCAAGGTAAATAAGACTGCAAAGTCGCTGTTAAGTGTTATAAGGAGTAATTATACCATATTGTATGCCATATTCTTGTTAATCTTGGGCCCATTTAAATATTTATCTCCTGTTATTTCTCCATTATGCTTCAAATGTTCATTTACAAATGAATTATAGGTAACTATTCTATCATTCATATGTCCTATCCAAGCATTTAACCTATATTAATCCTGGATTACCTTTCTCGCGTGATTCTGAATCAATAAGCACCAACTCCTTAATCCTGGGTTACTGCGCTGGAGGCTGTCACATTTGGCAAAAGGGCTTTAGGGCGTGCTAGCATGTGAGTTTGCACATAGGTAAACGTGAGAATATTTCATCTTTGTTAGGTGGCGGCGAGCGAACATCTGCGAGACTTGCTTCTCCCTCCCACAGGACCAGGAAGGGAGCTCTATGTAAGCGCTGGATGCTGCATGCATACATTGCATAAAGTCAAATGTCCTCATCACCTTTAGCTGGCTTGGAAAAAAGCTGAGCTTTTTCCCCACTTTTTGCCTTCCAGGCAGGTGCTGTTGCCGCTGAGGATCGGTAATGCGATGCCGTATTGCCCCTTACAGTACGCTGGCACCGACTCCTCGTTAGGCCGTTGCCGTGCTCTTTCTTGCCCTCCAACCAAAGGAATATGAACCGGTTCCCATCCGATAGCTGGAGAGCTTTGTCCGGGTGGTGCCGAGTCCTCAGCAGGGCTTCCTGCGTTAAAGCACTCGCGGCACCTCTGGATCAAAGCTGGCCAGTACCCAACTGGCCTCGAGCTCAGACGTGAGCCCACGTTCGTCCCTAAGAAGCAGTGCAGATAAAACCCTTGTCTAATCACTGCAATCGGTGTATCTGTGCGTGAGCTTCGCACAGACGCGTTAACAGCCTGTATTTGTGTGACAAATTTTGGACCGAAAAGATGCAGTGTTTGTGGCAGTAAATTTCTGTGGTGATTCTGCCCTGCTATCGTTTTGTATTATATAAAATGGATATATATGTTTCATACATTTCTTTATCTGTGGAAGAGACAAGGATGACTCAAAGCTTTGAAAGTATTTTTTTGAAAAATAATGCCAGTTAACATACCTAGTACCAATTTTTATCGCATATTAGTTTGTCCTAACTAAACGAGTTACGGTGCTATATGCAGTAAAAAGGCAAATCCAGAATGCCAACCAGTTTTCTTTGTGATTTTCCTACGGACAATCATTCTAGAAGTTTTGTCAGCTTTTCTAGCCTTCCCATTCACATACCAAGTTCCTATCAAAAGGCAGGCTACTTATCTCAGACCATCGGATGGGTGGGAATCTCCAAGATGAGTTCGCAGCAGGAGATGCCACTCCCCCCTGAGGTCCCAGCATTGCATTTCACTGCTGTTCTGGGCCTGCCTTTCAGCTGGGCTGTAGGACAGCCCAGGATTCATAGCAATGAATATGAACCACCCAAGAGCATATTTCTCCAGTCAGATACGACATATCCAGTTTGGAACTGCTTGCAAAGCATCTGCAGCTCAAAAGGCACGGAATGAACTGTGCGGTGCTATAGTAGATGAGATATCTTCTTTCTCTTCTACGAGATTCATGGGTTCTAGCTATGCTGCTCACGTTACGTTTATTTACTTGCTGTATCTCCATAGCAGTCCTCCCTGCGACGTCTGAGCACAACAGGAGCTGGATGGTTTCATTCTGTGCACTCTGAAGAGCATCACATGTGAATTTGATTACTAGCTTCACAGCTAATTCATTTCTTACTAGGTGGTGTGATAGAAGCCTTCCCGCTCTCGGAAAACGTCACAAACCTTACGGTGGATATGCTGATAGAGCCAACAGGCAAGATAAAAATAGTGTCATCTGGAGACCAGCTCCATGCCGACGGTCCTTTGCGATCATCTGGCACTACCATTCCACAATGTTCTGTCGATCCAGCCGTTCTTAATTCACTCTGCTTAAAAATTGGAGAAACCTGTAAATCTAAAGGAGTGCTTGGCTACTTCTCAGTTGATTTTGTGACTTTCATCCATCCACAAACGATGGAGCAGCAGGTGAGCGGGGCAGATGCGTTACTTCACGCTGTTCCCCTGGGATGAAGAAATGTCTGTTTTCCTACCCGATTCCAACAGGTATCGGGAGAAAGCTTTGCCCTTTTGAGCAAACTTTATTTCTAAGCCGTGAGGCGCGTGGAGGGGGGTAAAGCACATGGTTATTCTGACCATAGCATAAAATTTAGACTGGATCTGCCAGGTGGACCTGAGGAACCTTGTTCATCAGCCTGAAGAGTAACAAACCAACAAAGCCTGTAGGGCTGCTTGCAAAGCTGAGTGGTAAGAAAATATTTTAATTTCTTCTAATGACTTTTCTTTCCCCAAAATAAGTGCATTCTGCATTAAGCTGGTAATTACAGCTGATGGTCTTATGGCTAGGATGATTAGATTATTTTAGTTTCAAAATGTTCTGAATCTCTTGTATTTTGCTCTGTAAAAATAATTACAGGGATTATTGTACTCTTGAGTAAACCAGTGTCTGTAAGAATGCAGATCTGAGGTTTGAGGACGAATCTAAGGAAGAGGGAATATTGCCGATTTCTTATAGCAAAAAGGCTGGTGGTGATGAACAATTTGGTTTATGTCGCAATGGCCAATTTAAGTAGAGAGAGGTAACGGAAAGCAGTCCAGTTGTTGTGTCTCAAGAAGTTACAGCCGGAACAGAACAGCTGACTGGGGAGATCAGGCCATTGTGAATAAAAAAGAAAATACGCTCATTCAAACCACTTCTGCTCTCCGTTTGGCTCTCGGTCTCAGAGAAGAATTTACTGCCCGGTGTCAAGAGCAGAGCAGCGCAGGGCACTGCTCCAGCTCCCGTCCTACAGCCCGAGGCCACGCACTGCTTTCTGCTGCAGCACAAACATGTACAAAATCAGCAGTTTGTTTGCTTTAGAGTATTGCAGAATACTTTAGCGGAAAATTAGCAGATCCAGGTACTGCGAGACTCCTGAAATTCAGTTTTACAGTAGTGTCTGACAGTATATCATGCTTCTTCCAGTCCTGGAAACATCTTACTGTGGGCACATTAACTGCAGGCACAGGTTGCGCTACTGTGGGAAGAGATGGGTGGCCTTTTGGGGAGTCCAGACTGAAGAATACAGCATTTTAAAGAACGATATTCCGAGGTGAACACCTTGAATTACCTAGAAAGGGAAATGCTGCTAGGAAGGCGGTGTGGTTTTGGAGTGCTGGAGCACTGCGTGACTTCCATCAGGCATAACCCAGCAGAACGGAAGGGACTAAATAAAGGCTTTCTCATGGAATCCTGCCCAGGAGAGCCTTTGGTGTAGATGAGTAACGGGGTCTTTTCAAAAGGTAAAATCAGAACCACTCAAGTGACCCCAGTGCTCCCTGCCAGAGTTACAAGCCTATCAGCAAAACCTCATAGTCAGCTGTATCAGAACTTTTGACCACATAAAAAGTAATATAATAAATCAAGCCAGCAGGAGGGTATTGACTCCAGGATCTGCTGTTGCCTACGATGGATGGCAGGGAAGCAGAGGAGGGGCGGCCACTGTCCCTTATAATGCATAACTGAACTTTCAGATCTTCTAAATGATGGAGGATATTGTCCCAACACACGCTGCTTTCAGTGCCAAGGGACAAACAGGTAAGAGAATGGATTTAAAAAGGCAATTTAATCCCTGGCATGAATGTTGATGATCAGCCTTGATCGTAGTTTGTAACAAAGTATTACTCTTGCATGTTTCTATGCTGGAGGAATCTGGCATTTGTTTTATTTATAAGGTCAGATTTCTTTGTCACAATGTAATCTACTAAACTCTTCCACCAGTCAGACACTGTAAAAACCAAATGAAGGGCATTATTGAATACTGCATTCTGTTTAAAAATAAAAACACTTTCACGAGCTTAAAAACAGCGGAGCCAGGCTTCCCACAGATTTGTGCCTTGAAGTTAAGTTCCCACGTGTTCTCCAGCTGAACTCCCCCTGCAGCCTCTCCTGTTGTAAGGTCTCTTCTCTATCCACTTATTTTTAGGAATCTCATGGGAGTTTAATATATTTGACAGGTGTACAAACGTAAAGCATAATGCCAGACTAAAATAAAACAAAATGAAGTAAAATCTGGGTGAAGAGATTGAGCGTTGAATGTTCTGGTAGCGGCCTTGCGTTTGAAGACTAAAGAAAATGAGATAATTTTTAAAGAACATAAAATCCTTATGGTTAGTGATGAAGAGTATTGTTGAGCTTACTGGGTGCAACTATACAAATTCAAAATTAGCATATGGATACAGATGCTAATTCAAGATCTGAGCATCCAGTCTCAATTATTTCTTGTGTTTCCAATGCCTCTCCTTGTTTTTTGCTCTTTTGACATTGTTTTCTTCTACAACCTCACTGTTTAAGAAGTGTTTACCTGTACAAGGGCAGATATCTGTGTTTCGTGGGGCAGGCCGTGTAATGCGGCTGGACTTTCGGAAGATGGTGTGGCTGCGTGCACTCAGATCCATTTGGGCGTCTGTGTCTCCTCGGCGTCTGAAAATCACAGCTTGGACGGTGCGACAAAGGCTTTAAACACAGGGCTTGTATTTAAAACCAAAGAGTTAGCATATGGTATCTATTGGCAAAAGCTGGCTCTTTGGCAGGGCTATGATAATTATATTCCATTTTAAGCTCAGAGAAGGCTTGAAATCAGGCTTTTGGTAACTGACACCGCTGTAGGGTGACTGCGGTAAACCAGAGAACTGGAATAATGTTAGCTTTGAAATACAGATCACAGTTACCTTTGACTCCCAAAATGTATTTACACAGGCGTTGTAATTAGAGCTGCGGATAAGCCATATTGGACAACTTCCATGTAAAGGTGCTTTAAAAAGATTAAGGGATGACATTCTCACCCACTGAAGTCAATGGGAGTTTTGCCAATTGCTTCACTCAAGCCCGGAGTTCACCAAAACGCAGAAATGCTTCCGAGATTATTACGGTTGTGACATCTCCTGGCATGAACGAGGGCCTATTAAACCAGTCGCTGTTTCTTGTGGTCTCTTGCGATTCCCGTTTGTTCTCTCTTGGTTTTCTTCCCCTGTTTCCAATTGATTCTACCTTAATATGTCCTGTGTTTGTCAGCATGAACCACAACTTCAACATTATTTAAGCACAGGTTTTTAATTTTAACTAGATGTAGAGGCAATTAATGATGCCATCTGTCTTGTGAGAGAGAGATTACACAAAAGATTGTGCTCCTGAAAGCGCTATTTTTTTTTTTTTGGCAAACAAGAAATCCTATTACACTCCGGAACATTCGCTCACTAATTTCAGAAGTGCCCGCTTTAATGCAGTAGCTGAAAGGCTCAGATGCGTTTCCTGGAAGTACAGTATACTTAGGCATCCTTGCAAAGTTATATTTTACAGAAAATATCAACCGATACATGGTATTTTCAGTAACACTAAAAATTAAATATATCATTGAACATCTGTTACCAATACAGTCTGAGTATTTAAATACTTAAAAATCCCTGAAACGTTCATGAAGTTACGTGCTACATAAATACAACTCTTTAAGAAATGTGAAGGGCCAAATAAGTGCACACGTATTTCTGCCTCTGCGGACTGAGCAGCTGTATGCTGCAAGCCACATCTTCGCTCGTGCGAATGGGGCTTCAGAGCAGAGGAAAGAAATACGTGTACTTTGAGCTTCAGGCTCTTTGTCTGAAAGCCTTTAAAAATCTATATGTCATAAGCATAAAATTAATTTTGATATGAACAATGGGGTATTTCTTATATTTTTAAAGATTGCTACTGTTTGTGAGTATTTGCCTTCAACGTGCTTTTGTCACGTCGCTGTGTCCCTTTGGAGCACTAGTAGCAAAGCGGCTCGGCGTGATGGATAAGGAAAAACGCGCGTCTGTCAAACGCACGTGTCCGTGGGAAGCCAGAATGAATGCAGAAATGAGAACGTGATCTCTGTTTGGGTCGCTGTAGAGCTTCGTGCCCGTCACAGACACAGTGGTATCTTCACTCTCTTGCAGTTCTTGTGTTCTACACTGACCAAAAGGTGACAAGAGGGATGCTATCCTCAGGCCTGGAGGAGCTGGGTGATGCTGTAACCTTTCAGATATAAGATACGTTGCCTCCTGTTTCCACTGGGCTTTCCATGTGCTTCTACTCGGTACCCAAGTCTCTCCCAGCTCCCTTTTCCTCCTCCTCACAGGGGAGCTTTTCAGTCTGTCGCTGCGCGCGCAGTCCTAGCTGGCCTGTTTGCCGCTGCTTCTACGTACAGCAAGTAATTCAGAGGCTTCTACAGATTGTATCGTCCTCCATCTACACGTAGCTCTTCCTTAAACTATGACAGAACTGGAGGAGGTTGCAGTTTACAACCAACAGCGTTGAGGGCAGCGCCTGTAGGAGGATCTAACTCCTGGCCGATTGTCTTCACACCTCTGTCCTGCGGTCTCCTGCACATTGTACTTCACTTCTTGCATTTCATTCTTTATTTCGTGTATAACTGAGGCTAAGATGGGAGTCACGGTGCTGGGTTAGCTGAGGAAGGTGCCAAGGCAGAGCCTACCACTGCCTGCATCGCTCTCGGCTCTGCCCACCCCGGAGCCCGGCCTGGGGCTGAGCACGGCGAAGGTACCCGCGGGGTTATGCGTCGGCTGCCCGGCTGGGAGCGCCCCGGCAGGGATCTGAGGGGCAGAGGAAGCTGGGGACTTGACACAATTCTGTGTGCCTCGAGAATCTATTTCTGCCTTGGTTATAAGCATCTTGTGATTTGCTCCCGAGGGAAGGCGAGATGGAGATAACGCTGTTTTCACTGTCTTGGAGGAAAAAGGGGAGGAAAAAAAGTCGGTGCATTACATGGACTGAATTGCTTCTGATTCCTACTCTCTTTTCCAAGACTGATCTGTAAGAGCAAGGCCTTGACCCTTCGAAGTGAAATCTTGCACGGTATTGACTGAACGCTGCTCAGATCCCAACTTGTCAAGGAGCTGCACCTAAGTAAGTCCATTTAATTGAGTGGGATGGCTTGAATGCAAAAACTAAGTTACATCCATAGATTTGTGGACAGATAGTTTGGAGAAGTGGGGTCATAAGTCACCTTCATCGGTCTGATAGCTCACGCAGCCCTGTACCTCTTGCAGCAGTAGTAGTGAGAGAACACTGGATTCAGTTCGGTTTGGGCGCAAAGATGAGGCAGAACGTACCTAAAAGGAGAATTATAGAGCTGGGAAGGTTTAGGTGGGTATTCTCCCTCCGCTCCAGTCCAGTGGCTTAAAAAGACCCTGCGGAGGATGGTGTCGGGGCTGCCAGCCGGCGTCCTCCACGCAGGCAGGTTTGGGGGTAGGAAGAGCCGAGGGCAGATGTCTGAAGCCCATCGGTCAGCTCTGCTGTTACAATTTAGTTAAGGCTTTGAGGGATGCTTTCGGTGGGATGCGTTCTTCTGCATTCACATATGCGTCTTAAGATTTCTCCAGAGAGAATGTAGCCTTTTCTATGTGATATTTTCAAATGAGAGCCACAGTGTTTTCATTAATCATCTTCCAATCTTACGTTCAGCAGGACAGAGGTTAGGGCCAGTTGTAGGGCCCTAAAACTTAAGTTTTCGGGCCAGCACCAGCCCATCCCAGCAGCTGCCACGAGATGGCAGCCGGATAAGATCCTGTCTGCGATCGCCGCTGAAATAATCAATTCTATTGCAGATTTTAAAAGTCATAAAAGCAGCTCTCTTTTCAATGCCCAAGTTGCATTAATATTTTACTAATTGACGTTTTTACAGTGTCATTCAACCACTTCTTTAAAAAGAGCAGGTCTGCTCTTCACAATAATGCAGACATCAATACTAGATGCAGATAAAACAGTTAAACTGGAGAAAGAAAAGCTATAATTTAGTAACTCTTTAAGAATTTATGTTTCCTTCCCATCTGAAGTTTACATTTTAAAGCTGAAGCATTTTTATGGCAGTTGTAAAGAATTACACTACAATTGTGACTTTAGGCACTTGAGATGTCTTTACCACGGAGCGCAGGCTCTTAAGCGGCGCGTGCTGAAGGGGAGCGTCTCCTGGCAGCACCTGGCAGCCTGTGTGAAAGGGAGCAACCCCAGACTGCATCGTATTTCCTTGGACAAAACAGCCAGTAAGTCTTGCAGGATGTGTTTCCAACCATTTTTTTTTCCAGTGATGGGATTCTGGAAAGTCCTAATCTGTGCTTTGCTTAGCTTAGTCTAAAACCACTCATAAGACTATCTAAAATCCTAAGTGCTGCCTCTACTTTTTTTTTTTTTTTAAAAAAAAAAAACATAAGTCATAATAAAACCCCAGATCTGATTATCTTTGAACTTTCATTTGTTGCTTGAAAATCAAATATTGGTTCTAGACTTCACAAGTGAGCTCTGTTCCAGTTTAATTTCTGAACACCTAAGTGTCCTGAAAGTCCCAAAATCTCAAGTTAAAGCTCCTTACGTTATGCTAGTTTCCCCTGCAATCCGATCGGGATGGGATACCTACTAATAACGTAAATACCTATGGCTGCACACATGCCCTTATTGTATATCCTCAGAAAAGGAGGATGGACTCAAGTAACAGATATTTGTTAATCTGTATGATTGTATCATTCTTTACTTAAACTTGACCTTTGCACGGGCCTTCTTCTAACAGCTCCGGATTTACTGGAGGAGATGATAATTCATCTGGTTATTAACTACCCAACCTCCACAGGCATGGCTTTATAGACTACGGAAATATATTCATAAAATAAAATTAAAATAATAATAATTTAAAAAAAAAAAAAACACAAAACAGCACAGCTCGGATTTTCAAGGAATTCTAGAAGCTTTTGACACTCATTTTGTATTACTTCAAAGGAAACCCTGTTGCAATCCAGGTGATGTTACTACAGAGCTGAACCTAAGTGACCTTTCTAGCCTGGGAAGAGAGCAGCCCAAACTAGTAAGCAGGTCTGATGTTTCGTTGGCTGCCTGGGCTTGGAGCTCTGTGGAGCTGTTGAACTGTTTCGAAGATTATGTGCGGCAAAGGTGGAGCTGGGTTGATGTTTCTAAGAAACGGTTTCATTCATTTTGGGCGGTTGGCTTTTTTTTAAATAGACTGCAGAAAACAGCTACTATTCTATGGCCTGAGACAAAGTGAAAAGCCTTGAATGGATGTCAGTAGGCTCACGTGTCTGCGAGTAGGCTGTTTTCAGTTACAGTCCGCCACAGAGAGAAGGGCCACATCCTGCTTGCTTTACTGGGAGGATACGCCTCCCTTTGGAACGGGAACCTTGCTGGAAAGCGGTGCTCCTTGCTCCGCTGTAACACTAGGCATTGCCAGGAACTAGATCAAGATCTGTTCTTGCTTTTATCTGGAGCTGTGTACTTTTTCTTTAGAGCTCGTGTAGTGCCACTCTTACCTTTCCCCCCGACTTCTGCGTCAGCTTCAACTGCTTCTACGTTCTGCAGTTTTCAAAGGCATTAATAGTGGGAGTCTGCCTGAGCTCCTTCTAGTTACAAGTGGCAACGTCAAGAATGATGACTGCCCTTTTATTTGCCACGTACCATCTAGCGCTACAAAGTGTGCAGGGAACCAAAGAATATGTGGGTGACGCCTTCAATCCTCTCTCAGCGACGGTGGGGAGCGGTGCCGGAGGTCTGCAAACGGCACTCCCTCCTCCTTCTCCTCCTCCTCCTCGCATGGTGCTCTGTGCCTCCGAGCCGCTGGAGGAGCCGTCTGTGGAATCAGCTCTGCTGCGAAAGCCCCTGTCATCCCTCCCAGAGACTGTTCTTTCAGTTGAAGAGTGGCGTCTCCATTTGGGGCGACTGGTGCCGCCTTTGTTAACGCTGCTTTCTTCTCCGCCATACCCTCGTTTCTGTGCCGACCTCTGCTCGCGCCCTGCGTGATGCTTCATTGAGGCTGGCCAGCGGGGTCAGGACTGCGGAACTGGAAGGAGCAGCCAAGCCAAGAGCTTCCTGTGCTCTGACATTTTCATAGGCCAAAAGAAGCAGAAGCAAGAGCAATAGGTAGGTCTAAATTACATTGCCCAAATGGGTCACATCCATGTGATGCGTAGCTCTTCTTGCTCTAACAGTAGATGTTTTTCTCAGTTCGTGTTCTTCTCCATACCTGCTGCTGACAGCAACCCTGGCCATGCTGATTTAGCTTAGTGCTCTGCATGCCAAAGAGCACTTTCAAAGCAGTGGAAATACGTGATTTTAGCCTAAGCCTGGTAACATCGTCACAGAAAATGAGAAGTCATCAACTACGGAGCCCACCTAATTAGAATTCTTTGGACACAGCTATAAAGGATCTTGGTGCTCTCTTCTTTATTACAATTAATTTTAGGTCATTGCACTCAAGGGACACCTGCTAACTTCAATATGGTCAACACGCGCTTAGTACGCTATAATGAGCCACCCTTTTCCATTTGGGAATATATATTGATACATTATTGGTGAAAGGTGGTAGGACAGAGCCAGCACTCAGATGTCCGCTGCCCGCTTCCAGAATAAGAGCACCGTACACAGCTGCAGAGCCGTGGTGCGTCTTCACACGGCTCCACCGGCCAGTCTCGGGCCTGCCGAACTTCCATCCTTGCTCAAAACTGCCAAAAATGTTGCCTATTGCCTGATGCCTGTAACTTTGCAAAGAGCATTTGTGACCTTTGGGAACAGGAATGGGACTTAAAAATTGTTCCACTGAAGACTTCAGTCAACTAGTTACTAATGATCTGGCCTGCATTTGAACTAATACAATGGGAAACAATTATCCATGAAGATTAAATTAGACCCGTTGCCCAGGCCCTCTGTCTTTCCCATTTCTGTAGCAGTACAAAGGCGATTTAAAGGGCACTTCTGGATTTCCATGGCAAAAGGGAATCCCCTGCTAGGATAAAGCTGGAATCTTATGCCATCTGATCTTTCTTCCTTTCTCCCCACATTAGGGATGTTCTGGGACACGTCCAGGGCAGAAAGGGACATGGCCACAACACAGCGTTCTCTGACAATCCCGAGCCAGGAAAAGGATCCTTGGGGGTGATCCCAGCTGGCACGCAGTAATGGCCATTTGGCTGCTTCAACTTGCAGTAGGGGTGGTTCAGCCTCAGGCTCAGGCCCAGAATGAGGGGAGGTGGACAGGTGGCTTCCAGCCATGTTTGCCTTCCTCCCCCTTGTGCTTGTGGAGATCTACACCCTATATTTACAGAAGCAAAAAATACAATGACTTTACTTATGTAGAACGTAACTGTGACTGAAGCTTAAGTAGGCGTTTAGAGCTGTCCCTCCGTACAATGTTGAAGAGTAACGGGCAGGGGAGGGGATGGACACCGTCCTTCATTACACAGTAGGGCCATAATGGTCCACCCTGTTGATCTGAGCCTTTAATTTTGCAGGCAATGGTATGGGGGTAGTCGGTCTGAGATGATGAAGCCATGTCCGAAATAACTAGTTGCTACTCTCTGAAAGTAAACAGAAACTTCTCAAACTAGCGTTTGGTCGGCCTCATGATTTCCAGCACGAAACTTGCCCTGCTAAAAGCTTTTTGTCCTCTTCCTCGTGTTATAGCCCCTTCCTTGGGCAGCGCTGAGGCTGGAGCCATCCCCTGGAGCAGGGATGCAGGAGTCCTTCTGTGCCTTCCCAGAGCAGCGACTGGGAACGTGCCAGCGGGGCGGCAGAGCCAGGCTGGCATGCTGGGTTTTTGTTCAGATTATGTGAAATGTATCACACAAGTAATTAATGGGTCTCTTCTCTGCATCTGAAGTTAAAACAATGTCACTTGCACGTACTTTAATTTTAGTTACTGACAACATGGGATTTGTTGAGTAACTCTTGCAAAACGTATGTGCTATCTCGCACTTGGTACGGTTTATCTGAATCTCTACCGGGCTGCAATGAATTTGTCTTGTGCTAATGGCTGTTTATGTTTGCCAGGCTGCATTTTTTAATGCTTTATCTGCTGTTAAATGCTCGACCTATTCTCTACACGTTGCCAGAACACAGCCCTTGCAGTCACCCAGATGCGCTACGGCCGCAGTGACGTCTTTGCGTAACTTTTCCATCTCAGCCATTTTTATGATCCACCTTCAGCCAAATTTGCCTCCTGCCCCTCTGTTCATGCATCAACAAAGCTTCCAGACGTTGAGGTTAGAGCAATGCCAGTGTAACGTCAGGGTCCAGATTAACAGCGACCAGTTCCCTTTCTCTGAGCTGGTGAACAGTCCTTGGATATCCAAGATTTTCAGCAGTCCCTGGTCCCCCCGCGTAGCCCTGCCATCTCTTTCTGGGGGAAAGCTTTAACTGAGAATCTAAAATCCAACTCAAACAAGGTTCTAGACACATTGGCTGTTACTGATTTCTTGATAATATTTACGGAAATTAAGGTAACGCTTCTACAGTATGTATAGTTTATAATTACGATTCAGCTCGTTGAAAAGGTTAGCACGCACTGGAAAAGTACAAATCGATATGAAAGTTCCTTCCTGTCTTGCAGAAATGATGATAAAGAATAAATTATTGAAGAAAATTAAGCATTATAATTGGGGAATATTCCCCTATTACTAAGTAAAGCCAGCCATTAGCATCTGATTTGCATTTTATACCATGCAGCAGGAAATATTTAAGTTGACAAATAGGATATTTAATACAGCAACAGATACTTGGCAGTTAGATATTAACAACTGTTACTGATGTGATTTATTCACCATTATAAAAAGGGCATTACTATGTGCATATGATTCAGAAATTAACTCCAGTTTACCAAGAGGCCTTGACTGCCTGACCTCTTAATATCCTTATAATGACGCCATTTACCATTCAAAGGCTTATTCAAGTCATTCACTGCTAGATTTGTTTTAAAGGGGTCCACTGTAGGGCAGATATTTGTGTGCGTTAACATTTCTCATTGGCGTAGTAGGCAGAAGCATTTTTTAAACGGGAAAAACTGATGGGTAAAACCAGGCTCAGGTTATTGGGGGCAGAGGAGCCTCGCAGAAGCAATCCGCAGCGCTTCCTTCCGCTACACCCTCGGCGTGGACTGGCCTCGCAAATCCTGCCTGACTTCTACCTGCTTTAATGCTTTGAAATCTTCTTGAGGTTTACACGAGGCTTCTACCCTTGCCCGCAAGTACGTCTGGTGCACGGGTGGGGAGGGCTTCCCTTCCGCCTGCCTGTGGGACACGTTCCACTGGCAGCCCTGCGATCTTATGGTCTGAGTTCCTGTCTCGTTATGTGAGTGTAAATCTGAATTAGCACCTCAGAACAGCGGTGTGAGTGGAAGCAGAACCATGCCAAGTGTCCGCTGTTTGATGAGGCTGCGTATTGCAAAGGGAACGGGCTTTGCCCAACCCCTGTGATGACCAATGCGTATTCTTACACATGGATTCCACGCTTCCCTGCTCCTTTTACTCAGTTTAGCTTTGCCTTCTGGAACTTCCCTTTTTCCATCTCAAAATACCTATTTGTAACTCAAGGTTGACTTTATTGGACCTTAATTATTCTTCAGCTGAAAAATCCAGGTGTGGTATTTAGTATTTAGATAACAACCTATTTAATGCGATAGAAGCTTTACAGCTGTTGAGCTCATCTATCTACTTTTTCTAATTGTTGCTAAAATCTCGGTAGCACAGGTCACTGTTTTGTCCTTCGCCTTCTGGTTTTCTCTGCAAAGTTACTTTTGAAGTTACACAAGAATTCTGATTGTTCCCGTTTGGAAGTGGTTTATCGCTGCCAATGATGCACCAGCACAAGGAAACCATAAGCATGCATACCGACAGGCGTGAAAGCAAAGGCAGAGATGTTCCTTTACACAATTGCTGAGTTTCACCCTTCTTGTTCTCTTGGTTTTTTGTTTTTTTTGTTTGTTTGTTTCTTCTTTTTAATTTTAATGCACCTGTTTGTGTTTTGATTAGGTATGGGCAACAGACCTTGACCTTTGCTACAGTGACCAGCTGGCCTGGACTCAGCTCATGTTGTACCTGACAGATGGAAATCTGGATTGTCGCTCTAGCTGCTTTGAAGTATCTCCTGGTTCAAATACAATGAAAAGCCAACATATTCAGCATGAGGAGACGAAAACTGTAAGCAGTGATTTGTTTACAAATAAAATTATTAATGTAAACTACCGAAAAGTAAAAGTCTGTCCTAGATCACTGTTCTAGAGGAGCTGAATCTGCTCCTTTCAGATTTTAAACTGCTACTTTTAGATTTTACAAGGTTAAAGTAAATGGGATACCATCATGTCAGAAATTAAAGGAAAGGTTCTGGATGCTTATGGGTACCCAATTATTCATCCTTTGTACTCAGTAATATTGATTTGTGGTAGTAACTACCTACTAAATATTTCAGGTAGTTTTCAAGTTGTAAAAAATGTGGCAATTTATAGGTTGCAAGAAAAAGGAAGGAGATGAAAGCACTGCCCTGGCTATAGGAGTAACTCAAAAGCAGTCGAGAAGAAATCTGAGCCTTCAGCTCATGAGCTCTGATTTGGGAGCAGAAGTTAGAGCACTGAAGTTCTACCCCAGCTTTCTACTTTCATGCACAAAACTGAGAGTAAAATAATCAGGGCTACATCTGCAGGAGGATCTGTCACCTAAATCCCTCCCAGCTCTCACCTGAGTTAAACCCAAATGTTGGTTCTCAGAACCATGCTCAGTATCAGCATTCAATATTAATTAGGGACACAGTCATCTGAACAGGAAGAAATACTCACAGCAGCCTAACCGAGGGGCGTTCCCTAAGCAGGAATATGCAGTCGTACTCCCTCCTGCTCGCTCTCTCTGGACCAGAGTTACAAAGCCCAAGGGGGGAGAAGCACCCGTTTGCAACACCGAGCAGGAGAGCTGAGCCCTGAAGTCCCCCCGCCCAATCCTGCTGTTTTCTATTGCCAGGTCAGCTTCAGCCACACGCGGGGTCGCGTGCTGTGAATTCACGTGTGCTGGGCTCTCCGTGGGTGCTGCAGACAAAGCCGAGGTGCTCAGGGTTGTAGGTTTAGGTACTGAAATGATGAGTGGCACCTGCTTCTTGTGGATCTCACCTTTAATCTCTCTGAAAACTCTCGTGTCCACAATAGTGCCTCCCAGGGATGTGCTTTTAAATAAGACGACGCTATTTGTGTATTGCTTTGACATCCTTATAAACACACTGTCACAGAAACATGGTGTTCACCATGATTTGCTTATTGTGCTGATTTGTTAAATTAGATCGGTCTCGGTGCAGGATTTAACATGGCTCTGAACCTTGAGACTGTCCCTCTAAAAAGAAAGGCCTTTAGAGAAGTCAGAGAATAAGAAATGTGTGTAGAAGTACATGTATATATACACATATAGATAGAAAACAGATGCCATTTTACACATTTTGACAGAAGATTCACAACTCCCTTTTTTTCATGCGTAGAGGAGGAATGTAGCACCATTCCAAAAATGTCACGGAGCTATAATTTAGAGGTTAATGAGCTCTTGATCTATTGTTCTTGTCAAGCAACCACTTTTAGTTGGAGAGAAGTAAATTAGATATGATTAGTCCCAGTAGAACAAGTTTTAGAAATGAAAAGTAATCAAGTAGCAACTTTTTTTTAATTAAAATTCTGTCAGAATTAACATAAATTGTCACTACGTCCTTTATTTTTCTTTTGTCTGTATTTCTGAGGTTTTTATCTCCTTCAGAGCGAACTACAAAAATGCACTCTCTCAGGAAAATATCTTTAGAAAAAGAAACAAACAAACCAAGAGACAAATGCTTTTACAGCACATGATCTGTAATGAATGATTAAGTAAAACACTTTGTGTAAAATTATGATGTTAATAATGATTCTGTCCCTTTTAATTTATTATATATTCTCAGTCCTGGTAGGTTTGATTTTGATGAAATGGAGCAGCAACTGAGTTTGTGTGATGATTTTATTTTTAGAAATCCTTCTTTGAAAGAACAAATTTCCTAGATACCGCTGCTACTGTAATTATGTACAAAACCAATCACTCATTATAGTTAGGATACATTATCTTCTAGACAGATGAGGCTAAATAAGCAACACATTAATAATTCATACTGCAGTTCATTATGCATGTGTATGCATGCTTTGTAGCTGAAATAAGCACCTCATCAACCTGATGCCAACCCTTAAACAATAGTTTTGTGTTATTGCAGCCACATTCAAGTTTACGCTTGTTAAACTGCTACTTGGATTATTTTATCAAGCATTCATTTATTTGTGGTCCCCTACTGCAGAGAACAGATTTTGGAAGCTCCTTTTTTAAGTTAATGACTTGAGCAATGGGTGTTATTAATTCTCAGAATATTATAAACATGATTAATTTTCAGGCAGAGATGTATTATATAAGGATTTCAACTATGTCAACTTAAATGAGTCAATGTCAAAACAAATATCATTTTAGAAAAAATGCTGTAAATTACATGCTTCGACGTGCAGTATCCCCACTCTGAATGAACAGTCCAGTATTAGAAATAACATCATGGGAAAGCCGTGGTTTAGGAGAACGTCTCTATGCAGTTCTACTCAAGGCAACATCTCCGTTCTTTTGTCCTAAGCACTGGGAAGAGTTTAAACTCAAATGTGATGCTGATTTTTATCCATAGTATGAACTCCACTGGTATCAGCTGTATAGCTCCTTGGAGTCACTGGGCCTAGTCTCCTCAAAGACTTGATGGAAAAATTATGCAGACTAATGCTCTAGCAGAATGCTCAGTCTTGGAGAAACCCAATTTTAAAACCTACTGATTATCCGCTTTGGAATTTCTGCTATTGAAAGAGCTGACGCCAGAACAACGTATGTTACCACAGGGCAGGATGGATTCAGAGGATCCACTTAGACTGATTTCACAGGCATCAGTTACCAATGGAGCTATGGAAGTATAAAAATGTGGTTCATAAAGAGTGATTCTGTAGACCTGATCTACAATATAAGGTTTTAGGTACTGCGTGAGGTGAGGATTGGATTTTGCTGCATGGAATTGTTTATGTTCAACAGACATTGTGATGAACAGGAATTCCTCCAAATGGAGCCTTACTGCACACTGACACGAGTTCACTGAGAAAAAGCCATTTAAGTAGTAAATTGTTGGTTTCTGACATAAACCGGTCTGAAAATAAAGAGTCCGGTGTTGTTTTCTCTAGCCTTCTCCAATAAGCAACCGGTGTGCAGCAGCAAGCAGTCAGCTGAGGCACTCCAGCCTTTCAGTAATCTACTATAACGTTCTCCTCCAGATGTGTAAAGCTCATGGTGTTGGATTTGACCTCCAGGTACGAACGGGAAAGATTAGAAAACGTGATATTCGCTCTGCATAATTTTTGTATGTAAATTCTAATATGGTGAAACCACTTAGCACAATGTAAAGTTTAAGTGTTCCGTTTAGCATAATATAACGTTTAAGCGTTCTGTTAAAAACACAGCAAGGTGTTGCTCTACAGCTTTGCTGAAGAGGACTTGGTATACATCAGAATGGATTTTAAATTGTTTTCATTATGCTAATTAATGAACTCTGAATTGCATAAAGGTCTTCAGTAGTTCCTGTAAAAATTAGTCTAATATTGCAACGCTTACCTGTCAGCTTACTTTAGCTGGGGTGTAAGCCTTGAAGAACTGCAGTGCTGAGATCTCTCTCCGATTTGGCATAAGACTGGAAGCAGCGAAGGCTGAAGAGCACCGCAACTTGTTTGCGTTACACAACAGGCAGCGAGACGGTCTCTCCCGGCGGGTTTGTTCGCACGGCTCTGCGGGCAAAAAGGATTATGGCTGTCAGGCAGGAGCCGTGCTTGGGTTTAGGACCATGCTAACACTGAGTTTTCATGAGAGCACTTGGCCCCTTCACACATCTCCATACCCGTAAGAGAAGACAGATATACCTTCAGAGGCCAAGAGGCTGGGTGATAACGGGGAACAGAAAGAGGAGTGAAGAAATGAAAATGCAGTCTTCGCTAGGAAAGGAAGCGCTTAAGGCTTATGAACAAAATCGCAAAAGAACGAAATGGAAACGGGTTTAGAAGACGTTACACAAGACAGAACAGCAGATAGAGATTTCTGATCCTAGGGCGCAGGGCTTCACTGGGAAATGCAGAGTTTTACGTGTTTCCTCCATACAAACCCTCCCCAGGGATGCCACTTGTTCACGACACCTCTCCCGGCGACACGCGATAACGGTTGCTCAGCACATCTAAAAATCAAACTGTGAGTTTTGCTGCTGACCAAACTGTCACCAGAATCGGGCCCGTGATGAACCAGAGCAGAAGGTTAATGAAAGTTCATGTCCCATGTATATCTAAGGTGAAGTATAAACTTTAAGAACAGGAAAACCTAAGCATATTGTCACCGTCAAGTGCGTGTAAGGCTTTTAGGGGTTAACCTGTCTCTTGATAAAAATACCCGTGTAAGGAGATAATTTTTTAAGATAATTATAACCATCTCTTCCTACTTTGGAACAAAAATATTGAATAGACTCTGCCGTATGTATTCAACTTACATAATGTATTGTATTTTCTACAATAAGTTAGAGCAATAATCTGCTTACACCGAGCAATAATCCATTGCACACAATTCAAAACTAGCCGTTCTTAGATATGGTTATGTACTTACTTTCCATGTTTAATACATTTATTATAATTTTCACTATTTTAGGAATAATGAAAGCAACTTTGTCTTCTTATTTAACAGGAAAAACAGGGAACAGTTTTCATATTGTATGACGATCAGAAGCGACACAGATTGGGAATGATGTAAGTACGCCCTGTCGGTTCCACGGTCTGATAAACAGCTGGGAAGACGCGCGGTCTGGAGAGCGAGGGCCCAGCGGGGCTGGCCCGGGCTCTGAGCGAGGTCACGAACAATCCCAACGCCAGGCGCTCAAGTTCGCTCTGCTGTTCAAAAAAGGAAGACTGGCCTTTTGACAAGTTTTAGGGAGGCTTTTGGTAATACAAGCACTGGGTAATAAAAGAGGAAAGTGCAGGAATCTGCTTAGATCAAAGCCCGACTGCATTGCAGACTAAAGCCCTACTGCAATTGGCTTTACAAGAGCTAGATTCACTGTCAATAGCAATCTAGCTGTGAGAGCACACGGATTAGCACAGGCTTACTTTTACAGGCAACTTTATTAAAAACCTAACTATACAAGATGCAAAGGAGGTTGAAGTTTAATGCCTTTTTATATTGTTCTTCACAAAGTGATCAATGGCAGTCAGGCAACAGCAGATCACATAGTTTAGTAATTCTTTAGGCATATGAACCTCTCCTAAGAAGTCTAAAAAGGATAATCTGCAGAAATCTACTAGACACCGATTGAAAACCTCTCCTCAGAGAGAATTTACGTAAAGTTTACTGCCAAAATCGGAAATAAGGAGCGCGGGGCTGAAATGGTCTGTTCCCAGTCTGTTCTGTATTCCTTTGCTGCTGGAGCTATTTCACTAATGACCTGGATAAGAAAACCGCTTCCTCGAGCGCTGGATGTGATGGCAAGTATTTTAGAGGGCAGGAACAGAATTCAAAAGGATCTTGCCAAACAGAGGAAACAATATGAAAAACAGAATTACATTCAGTTGGAACCAGGTGCAAGAAATTACACGTAGATAGCAGTAATGAATATGAGGAACAACCAGCTTTGCAGAAAAGGATCTGTGAGTTGCAGTGGCTTACAAACTGCCTGCAAGTCACGATGTCATGATCTCATGGAAAAAGGGGAACAGTATAACCTGGGAGCCACTGGAAGTAATCCTTCCATTCTACTCGGAGGGAGGCAATGAAAATGTTTAGAGTTCTAGAAAGCATGACTTACAAGGCAAGACTAAAGGGGGTGGGAGGGAGGAGGCAGAAGTGAGATCTGCTAACAGTCTTCAAGCACGTAAAAAGCCTCTGTGGGAAGGAAAAATCTGATTTCCATGTCTTTGGGAGTAGGACAAGAAGAAATGAACTTAACTTGCAGCAAGAAAGATTCATGTTTAGCATAAGAAAAATTTCTGATAGTAAGAGAAGAACTAATTAGATTGTTCGGTCCAGTTGTCATTGACAGTGTTTAGTAACAGATTAGACAAACCTCTGTCAGGATGATATAAGCAGCATTGATCCTGCCCTAGCACAGGGAATGGACTAAATGAATCCTAAAGATTGTTTCTAGGGCTATAATTCTTTCAGCCTGTACTGAGCTCCTTGTGGACGAGGCTGTGGGTAGTACACAAGTGAGTCAGATTTCTTTAAAGCCTAGATATTCCTACACTATACTGCATTCACCTGCAGTCACAATGTAGGCAGCTTCCATGATTGAGCTGCAAGATGAATCTGAAAGAAAAACACTAAACAAGAACTTGTAACATATCTACAGGAGCCATTTAAAAAGTGAATGAGGCACCTGAAAGTGTCACTAAACTCTCCCATGGCCCGTTGATGCTGAAAGGTGAGCTCTTTCCTTCCCCCCTCCTCCCTCCTGACCCTCCTTTTGCTCTGTCCCTGGGACTTTTGCACCTCTCCAGGAGCTGATCCAGCTCAGTAACTCGGCAGAAAGCTTTCCTTTATTGGATTGGTTTTCTGTGAGGCTAAGAGAGAATCAGTCCATAGTGGGATATACACTGAGCCTGAGAGTTGTGCAAGATAGACGGGGAGGAGCTGAAGAGAGGAGAAGAACCTGCCCTTCTCAGAGTGGGTGAACCCTTGGATCGGCTTGTCCTTGTTGGCGTGATTTCACTTTGTTACCTTGGAAAATGGAGTCCTTATGTTAGAGATACCGCATCCTACCTACAGTCTCGCTAACTCCCTTGGAGCAATACGTCAGCAGCTGCTCCCCCGGGAAGAACCGTACCACCACCTCTTGGATCATCAGCTGGCATTGGCAGTTCCTACTGTATTCCCACAACACTCTCAAATGTATTTGCTGTACGCTCTGATCCCAGATTGGTCTTCCATCACATTTTCAATGCAATTTCGTTATCTTAATTTGGAAACATTTTCAAGAACGTAAGTCAGCTTATAAAATCACTGAAATACCTGAAACATCTATGTGAATTATCATCCATTTTACTGCACTGGAGATCTACTGTCAGTTCCAGTCAGTAAATGAGGTACATTCCTCCTCAGCATAATATCCCGTTCCCTGTATTGAGAGTCTGTACGTGCCACTGCGAAACGAAAGCCTAAGAAATGGTGATGCTGCTGGAATTTCTCCTTCGGACGTCTTTAACAAATTGTAGGCAGAAGCAACAGCTCTCCTGAACTAATCTACGTGTTTTAAGTGCTCTGCTGTCTCGGTCCTAACTCAGTGGTAGCCTTTTACTTGGAGTAGCTGAAACCTTACTGCTTACTTCTGCTAAGTTGATTAATAAAAATTATTTATTGCACAAATCCTTTCTGTTGACAAGTTAAAATGGAGCCTCATCTTTCATATCTCCCTGAAGATTGCCACCTTGTGAGATTGAAAATACTCATTAAATTCCATCACCAGACAGGCACAAATGAGAGGGCGATTGTTTTTAAGCATGTGAAGGGAATCATTGGTAAACTCATTTGTTTGGATATCATTAACAGAACAATCGGAGAGGATCTCCAGGGGGTCCTCATGACCTTTGCTCGCAATCTCTTCATCATCCATCAAGAAATATCAGCACCTAATATGCAAGGCGAGACCAATTTTAAGGTGAGGTGTTAATTAACTAACGATCCTGGTTAATTTCTGTACAAGGGCTGAAAATACCTCATGCTGTATCATAAACAAGTGCTAAACCATTCCTTTTTTATTGCTAGCGGTATGTATTTTACAGTGTCTAGGTCAATATAGTAAGTCTCCCAATGAACCTGTTAGTTAAATTTTAAGTTTGAAACTTTTTCTTTGAAAAGAGACATACTTTAGCGTGAAATTATTTGTAATGCAATGCTCCTGATTGTTGTAAGAAGCAAAGGAGCTATTGGCACTGCCTCAGACAGTTCTGCCACAATCGTCCCTTTTATTTTAGAGGGACGCCATCAAGGTAGGAATCTTAAATTAGAAACAAGCTTCTCAGTTTATAATAGCTCCCTAGGTTATTAACACTGATTTCTTTTAAGCAGGCAGCCACTGAGTACTTAATCCATTAGTTCACATCTTTCACCCCGCCATCAATTTCACAAGTCAATTTTGTTCCCAATTTTCTCTGCTCTTTGAATCTGCCCGCAGCGCCCATCCCGGCGTGCCCCAGGATGCTCCGGGGTGCTGCGGGGGGAGGCGGGAGAAAGCGCGGGGGCTTCTTACGCTGGGAACCTTCCCCCAGGAGTGCCCACCTTTACTCGGAAGCTCCTTCGCAACGACCTTGCTGGCAAAAGGAGACAGTAAAGCAATAATGAATCCAACCCCGTGCCCTGAAACAAGCACTCATTACAATGCTGCTGCTTTTTGATTCCAGAGAATAGCTACACTTTCCGGAGGGAGTTCTTTTGCTAAACTATATCACCTTTAACTTTATAAAAAGTTTCCAAGATCCTGTCTTTAAGTAAGTGTTTTGTAGAGAGGTGAAGGGGAGCACTGTGTTGCAGATTGGTATCTTAAATCACATCATAACATAATTTATATCAGATTCTTTCCAGTGTTAACTCTGGCCATATTTTCCTCTGACAAGCAGAGCGTGAAACGACAGTTTTAGAGAAGATATAATTAAATTTCAACATGTTACAGAATAAAGAAACAAACAAAAAAACCCCTTTTTGCAATACGAGGGAGTGAAAAGCAACCATTGAAGAAAAATATAAAAGGGAACTCTTCTTCATAGTGAGTTAACAATGATTTACATATGTGAAATAGAACACCTGTTAGTTAATTAGAAGTACAAATTGCAACGAATTGTATTTTTTATTTACCTGAGATTTGCACATATTTACTAATAATTCCCCCAACTGTCCCCAAAGTAATAGTAAATTTAATTGGTGCATCATGTCCTGTGTAACACTGGTTACCTTTTCAAGGCAAGCACTGCCAGCTGTGCGTTTTGGCTGCTAGATTTCATTATAATGCCCATTAAATAACTTGTATTCCTTGAATCTGTTACAGATGGCAATTCAAGATATTGAAGCAATTCTAGGAATTACAGCAGAAAACAAACTGAAATTGGAAGAAGAGCAACCTTCGAAAGCAGATGCTCTGAAAGAATAGTTAACGGAAAATGTTTAAGTGCCTTATTCTTTATGCTTCTGGAAACGCTTTCTCATCTGTAAGAACAGGTTTGGTTTTCCTTCTGCATTGGCATGTGAAGTACTATTAACCGAGGCAGTACATTTCCATGATTTCTGAGTGCGGTGTTTAGAAGAATATCCCTTCTTTCACAAACATAAACTGTTGAAAAGCAGAGGATCATAATAAATGCCCCTGATGTTCATATTGTCGTTCCTGCAGTACACTATCTGTTTTTAAAATCTTGTTAACAGAAGGATTGCCTCTAAGGCAGAGGAAACAATCTACTCTGACCTGCAGAGCACAGACCTTAAAATTTTACCAAGTGATTCCTCCATCAAGCCTGCAACTTAGAGCTGTCCTTAACGTATCTTCATAAAGATAGGTTCATAAACACAAACAATCCACTGCATCCCTAGCAAATTCTCCCATGGGTTAATTATCCTTACTGTTAAAGCCATTGCCTTAAGCAGTCTGCATTTGTTTGCCTTCAACTTCCAGGAATTGGATCTCATTATGTCTTTGTCTGAGAAACCGAAGAGTTGTTTACTCTAAAATGATACCTCTCTGTGGGACAGACCCTTCTGTTCCTTGAATCAGAACTCCCGAGTCAGATTCAGCTTGCTAACATCCCTGCAGAAGTGGTGTACCCGAACCTCAGAAGGTATTCCTGTAATTCTCTTAGTGATGTTATACAATGAAAATGCCACTTCCTTTTCTTTTATAAGCCCCTGGATGTACATAGAGGGGTCACGTTGTCTTTGTCACTAGGTCAGACTACATCATACTCTGCTGAAGAGTCCTGTGACTCTAAATTCCCTTTCAGACCTATTGTTTTCTAAAATACAGGCTTCCAACACGAAAGCAGGTCCAGTGTTCTGCCTATAAATAAATATGCTTAAATGCCATCTTATCAGTGAGCCCAGCAACCCGGATCCCTCTTCAGAACCGATTGTCCGTATTGTTATCATTCTGCTCTCTTTTGTTACCTGCAGATCTCTGCAGCAGCTTTATGTTCACGTTCAAATTATCAAAAATAATAGTAGTAGCACTAGTTCAACAATAGATTGTAAGAGGACCATTAGAATTACATTTGCACTATGATTCCCGGTACACCGTGACTTCTGTGGATCTCTCTGTCCATCAGATAGATTCTGTATTTCAGATACCGGTGATTTTTTTTGTCACAATTGCTGTGCGCCGTTATGTTAAAGGACAACAGTTACATTTGTAAAATTATCTTTATCCATCAGATCTCTAATATCTCAACAGGCAACATATTGTAAATTTTACTATAGAAGAGTGCATCTTCTCCATTGGATGGATACTGTTGTCCCAAGCACGGCAAGTATCTTTCAGATTACTTCCCAAAAAGCTCAGGCAAAACCAGTTTTTAAGATGAATAATGAATGTGACCAGGCAGTTGCAGCAGAGCAGTGCCCAGTTTTTCCGATGCCTGAGTCTTTGATCCGTTAGCTTCATACGTTATCTTTTGTGTTAGCCTTTTTCTCTTCTACTTTGGCCATAGAAGTAATTAGTTGCAGATGAGAACGTTTGCATAAATGCTGATCCCTGTTTCAAATAAAAATCTAAAAGAGTATTTTTGGTTGGTTGGTTGGCTTTGTTCCTTCCTTACACGTAATCTCAATATGGTCTTGGTTTTGGATATACCAGAGCCCACACAGAATCTTCTAATGTGAAATTTAGCCAATGAACAAAATTCCTGGAAGTCTTTATGTTTAGAAATGAAAGTACCAGAGGTATTTTTGGCTGTGGTAGGTACAACAATGATCTCTCACTTGCCAAGAAATAATATGCCAAAAAGCACAGTATAATTGCTTATTAGTTCTTCCAACAAAATGAGATCTATTCGTTCCGTGTTCTGCTTTGAGGAGCTGCAGAACAGTATGTTGTTCTGACTTTTTCCTCACCGCATTTATAGTGCACTCCCTCCTATTTTACTGCTAAGAAGCTCTTTGTAGTACGATTTCTCACCTAGCTTCATACCCAAGCTATATCACGTCCCTGTTTGGTCAGTAGAAGCAGTATCCTGGGGGAAAAGGAGGCATAGGAGAGCACGGCAGTATCAACCCAGGAGTCAGCTAGTTTCTTAAGGGTTAAGGAAAATTAAGCCTTGATCCAAGCCAGAACAACATAAGGTCTGAGAGGCTCATTAGTTCACTGGCACTTAATAGACTGCAGTGTCCTAGGAGAAAATGAAACCTGCACTTCCTTATGTCTTTGTTCTATTCTGACAAAAGAAAACTGTACCTGTTTTTGCAGGGAACAAGTGATCTGAAAGTTCCCGTGGTGAGAGAGATTTCTCAGTATGTGCAAAGTGTGAAATGTATTTTGAGGAAAAAAAGTTTTTAATTACTATTAACACTTCTGAGCCTTGAGCTGATGGAAGGATTGAAACTGCTTTACAGTCTCTCACATTCAACTCCCATGCTGCTGGTGCCAAAAATGTATTTTTTTTAGCAATAGAGCAGATATAAAATGAAATTATCATCTTTTAAAAGTCAGAAATAGAGTCATAATAGAGTTCTTGAACTGTAGCTTGAATTTTAGCACTATTCAGAACATGATCTAGACTGGGAAGAAAACAGAGCAAGTGGGAATCAGAAGATAAAAGCTGGCCCAGGTGTGGCTGTTCATCAGAAATTGCCAAAGAATTCTGCAGCTAACGACAGCAAAAGCCCAAGCTGGTTCCCCAGCTGCAAGGTGTGGCAGAATGCTTGTGGAAGGAGAGGAGGGGCAGTGGGGTTTGGCATCAACTGCACAAGATGCAGACAATTAACATGAAGGTTTTGTGCTCCTGATGGGCCAGAGCTGCAAATGAAGATGTGCGTTCAGCTGACAGCACTTCATGTATCTTGTTTTTGCAAGAAGTGACATACTGTCTGCAGCACGTGCGCTACCCGTTTCAGGTCAGTCTCCTGAGAGAACGTTATCCGGAGCTCCTACTGGAAACCGGGTCTCCCTTTTTAGATAGTTGGGTTTAAAGCCCTGCAGAAAAAGAGCATTCAGCCCAAGTTTCCACATTTAGGGCGACAACTGAGCACAGAGCAAAAAACCAGTTCACCAGCACAAACGCTTCCAGATGCCTTCTGAAATAAAAGTATTCACCCTACCCATTTCCTGAAACATTTCTGATGATACCTCATTCAAACGGATGGCTCAGGAGAATTTACCACCTTCTATCTTGGTTAAGGTAACAGATCCCTGGCATTTTAAAACTAACCTGGTCCTCAGCCTTTCACAGCGATTACCTAACATCACTTCCCATTTAACAAATGACCTGCCATAGATCTGAGGTACTCCCTCTTATGGTATACGGATCCTCTGTGTTTCATTTTAGACTACAGATTCTGTTACAGCAATTGGGCACTAATGATTAGGTACTACAGTCATTGACAACCTTCATGAATGTAATTTAGTGTATCATCTTGGCTGAAGAATGGCTAGACTGGTTTTTAGCTTCATCGCAAAGATGTGCATTTCGGGAGACTGTTTCAACGTAAAAATGATCAGACTATACCCGAATCCAATGAACCCAGAGACCTGAATAGCGCAACAAAATATCATTAACCGAAGACATTTGGAAGACTGCTTCATAATACCTCCAGCCTCATCTTTAGGATGTTTGGTCATGATTCTTGCATACTTTTGAAGTATGCAATGTTTTGCTATGCATTCGTAAATACAGATGCTACTTCATTTCTAGTACGCTGTGCAAGCAGACGTGCACCTATGTTCTCTTAACCAGTGCAAGGTTATGCTGCCAGAGGCTGAAGGATTTTTCCCTTCTTCTTAGACTTTTAGCAATAAGAGCCACACAAAGTTAATGGCAAAATACCGTGAAATATATACTTTTAAAAATCAAAGTAATTGTGGTATGTTCATTTTATAGGCAATACATACACTTAGGTTTGGCCGTGAAATATAAGAGCAGAATATCACCGTTAAGGTGTAATACATTAGTTCAGCCCTTCACCACTATGAGCTACAGTATCAGATTCCAACTTCTTTTCTATCCTCAGCCATTGTTGCCACTAATAAAGAAAGATATTAAAGCTAACTATATGCTCTATTAATTATAGGAAGGTGAACTTGAGTCACATTTGTTACTGACGATGATTAATAATTACTGGTTCTACACACATGTAGTGCATCACAGTAAATAAACAGGGTACATTGTTGGGTAGTAATTGATTAATTAGCACATTCATACTACATAGCTCAATGGTTTCAGATTGCTGAGTTTGAGATATTGCTTGCAATTATTAAAAGGAAAAATCTGTTCCCATTTCTCAGTTTACTCTTCTGTACAACCTTTTTTTCACAAATACACTGTTTAATGGTTCAAAACCTTAGCTTTTATTTAGAAAAATTGTATCGTGGAATAGCGGTCATGATTTTAAAATATTTCTCTTCAAAGGGGGTCTAACACTTTCAACAAGCTATTTTTAACCAGATGCCGCTGTCAAAATTTCACCGATTTAATACAATTTTTCCTGACCAGACGTTAACCTGGTTGACGCTGCAGCTGTGAGATATGCCAGCAACACACGGCGTGCTCCCATCAGCACGCAGGCTGTAAACAAAACCACTCTCTAAAAAATGTAATTGCCCGATTCTTTGCGATATTCTCAACCCGTCGGAAGCAGCGCTAACCCGCGGCCCTCCGCAGGGAGGACCGGGCCGGGTGACACGCTCCCTCAGGCGGCGCCCGCCTCGCCGCACCGCAGCGCGGAGAGCTCCGCCGCGGGCTTTCCCGCCTCTCCCCCTGCCCGGGCCCTCCCCTCACCTCAGGGAGCCGCACACGCCGCCCTGCCCCGCTCTCCCTCGCACCCACAGAGAAGGGCCAGCCCTGCCGCTTCCACGGGTACGGCCCCGTTCCCCGCCCAGGGCAGCAGCCGCCGCCGCCGCCGGGGTGACCCCTCCGCCGCCACCGCCCCTTCCCGCCCTCCGGCGGGCCGCTGCGCGTCGCCGGCGCAGGCGCTGAGGTGGCGCAGGCGCGGCGGCCGGAGCCGGTGGTGCGGAGGGGGGGGGCGGCGGCCCCGCGGGATGCGGGCGCTGAGGCGGTTGCATGAGGCGGCCGTGGGGCTGCTGCTGTGGCGGGGAACGGCGGCGGCGTCCCGTCCCGCCGCCTCGGAGGTGCTGAGCCAGCACCTGCGGCAGCGCGGCCTGCCCCACTGGACCTCGTACTGCGTCAAGTACAGCGCCGTGCGCAACGACCAGTTCGGCCTCTCCCACTTCAACTGGCGGGTGAACGGCGCCAACTACCACATCCTGCGCACCGGCTGCTTCCCCTTCATCAAGTACCACTGCTCCCGCGCCGCCCCGCAGGACCTGGCGCTGCAGAACGCCGCCTTCACCGCCCTCAAGGTCCTCAACGCCGGTGAGTCGTGTCCCGGGGCGGCTCTGCGGCCTGCCCTCGGCTTACCTCGCCGGCTGTGAGGCGGCCGGAGAAGCGCTGCCCCTCGGCTCCCGCCGTCCTGCAGCCGGCGGGCGGAGTGAGGCGGTGGAGGCGGGCGGGCTGCGCCCCTCGCAGGAGGGACGGCAGCGGGAAGGGGGGGTGCAAGGCGAGGGGAGGCAAAAGCGGCGGTCTCCCCCCTGGAGCGGGACGGGGGCTGTGACCGGGGACCTGCCGGGCGCCTCTGGCTGCGGGCAGCCCCGCTCCGCTCCTCTCCCCCTGAGGTGAGCGAATCCGGTTGCAGTGCCTCGTCCTCCGCCCCCGGCGGGGGGGAGCGGGCGGCGTAAGGCGACACGGATCACGCCGTGCCCGTCCCTTCGGCGGCTGTGGGAAGGCAGAGCTGTAAATCGATGCTCGTCGGGGTTTTGCCGAGTTGGTGTGTCTCTGTCCGCTTGTGAGAGAGAAAAATTAAACCGCCTTCAAGCAGACGCGCGAGCGCGTGTTATTTAAATTCCTAGCACCCGTTGGTACGGATCATTTTCCACCTAAAAACCTATGTTCTGTTACCGTGGGTGAAATTCCGTCCTCTAAGCAAACACACGAGCGCTGGATGAAGCAAAACAGTTTGTTTCTTAGAAAGCGCCTGGGCTAATTTTTTGCATCTTACATACAGGCAGTGTCTAATGTACTGGAGGACTCGGACCACGCTCGATCCTCAAGTGCTGCTGCAATATAAATAAATAATAATCAATACGATATTAATATAAAAATCGGATATAGATAAGTTTTGAAATACATTATTATTCAAAACTTAGTATATGGATACAACGCATTTAAATGCTGACAGTCGCATAACTAATTTCATCAGTTTCTTGTTTTCATATTTCGTTTTAAAAAAATAAATCCTGTTCGCTTTGCAAGCCTTAAGTGACTTTTTACAAACCATGTCTGCTAGTCGCCTTTTTTTTTGATCTTTCCAACTGACATAGTGAGAAAATGTAATCACAAAGATTCATTTCTTAATAGTAACTTTAAATCTGATTTTATTTTTCCCTCCACGCAGTCAGACCTTTTCTCTGCCCCATCTTTCTTGTAGCTGCCCTGCATGTTTCGTATTTAAATGATTGGCAAGTGTGACTAAAAAGCCAGCTCATCTCCCTCTTCTGACAATCTATCTTAAGCACTTGGGTAACTTTAAGCACGTTAAATTTGGTGTTTCTGTACCTTACTGAGTTCAGGGCCTAAATCCATCTCCTTTTTTTCCCCCTATATTAAGTAAAATATTGTTGTCTGTACTAGATGGGTAACTCGGCAGTGCTAAAAATGATGGCATTTTTTGTATATACACCTTTCTACTCATTCCAGTTCTGTTGGAGTTGGTGGTCTTGACTACTGATCTAATTTTCCCAAGAGCAGCTTCATGTTGATCTATGAAGTCACTGCCTATTTTCCTTCCCACCTCTACTCTGTTACATTGACAAACTCTGAACTGATAACTAAGCAGATGTCCAGGGAGTTTGTGTTTTCGTGTTTGGAGAGAGATATATATATATATATATTTTTAATCGGTAGAAATCAGGCTGTATAAGTGACCATGTTTCACTTCTTTCATACTGCTATCCTCCCATTTTCTTTTTCTCTTAGTTCCTGCATATTGCTGCTTTTCTTCAGCTGCTTTCCGATTCTTGAGCGCTTGATCCACAAGAAGGGGATTATGTACTGATAGCTGCTTGTAAGCATTTCAGTAAAGGCAATATGTTAATAAGGCAGCTTTTACAGGAATGCTTTTTCTCTAATTTCATTTTGGAGTCATTATTCTTTACTATTGATAGGTGGTTTTAATTTTCCTGGCTTGCTGTCTTTGTATGTAACGTGTTTTTGTCTTTTCTTAGGCATCCCAACTTTACTATATGGAATTGGCTCCTGGTTCTTTGTCAGTGTCACAGAGACTGTTCATACGAGTCATGGCCCAGTTACTATTTATTTTCTAAATAAAGAAGATGAAGGCGCAATGTATTGAAATCATGCCCTCAAGTACCTGTCATTTGGTGGGTTTCTGTGTTACAGCTGCTACAAATATCTACTCCCTTTGACTAAAAAGAACTGAAGGCAACTGTTTTGTTTTGTTTTTACAGTGCATTCTTTTACTTAACATGCTGTCTTCAGGAAGCTTCATGGACTTTTCGGTCATAAGAGATTTATTTTTGCAGAGGTCAGTAAAGTTGAAAAAATAGAAGCCTTGGGAGAAGAATTAATATTTCGAAGGGCATTAGAATTTATGGAAGTCAGTGACTAGTACTGCTGAACAAGCTTGTGATAATTTAAAGAGATATATCTACCAACTTCGAGATTGTAGCATGCGGGCAAGGAAACTGTGAATACGCTAGACATTTTCAGAATGTCTCTGAAAAGATTAAGCTGCTTAGGTTTAGACTCTGACCAGATGTTTCATAATGCATTGATTGTTATAGTTGCAAGCATGTTTGAATGAATCCATGGCACTGATTATTCACAATTGCCTGGGAGACTCTTTGGAAAAATACCACCCCAAGAAGTTACAAATGGCTGTATCGCATTTCTTCAAATTATATTTAAATAAAATATCTAAAATATGTTTTATGCTTGTATTTTTTGCAATTCTTGAATCTAGGTATCTGTTTCTTTTTTTTTTTTTTTTTTTCCTTTTGGTTGCTTTATCGGTAAGGAAAAAAACCTAAGTGATCTAGAAGATTTAGTCCCCTGCGCTAATTTACAAATTGCTGATATTTTAATTACTACAGGAGAATGAGAAGAATACTACCCTCATTTTTTTAATGCAAAATAACTGATTTCTCCAGCTGTAACTGCGCACAGCTGTAACAGCACATATAATGATGGAATGACTTAAATTCAGTTGGAAACCTGAGCAAAGAAAAAGCTTTTAGGGAATTATTTGGATGGTGGAAATATGGAATTATTGGATAGGAGGTTCAAACAACAGAAGCACCTGTACGGGATATATTATTGGTGCTTAGTTTTAGTGCCAGCAAATAATGCTGTCTATTCCAAATCCCACGTCTGGTGATGTATGTTGATTATTCCAATTTTCCTTAGTAGGAAGATAAATGTAAAATGGGTAGGTTGCATTTTTGGAGGGTAATCGCTATTCCTAAATAAATGATTATCAAGGTATGACTACAGTATAATTTCATTTAAATACTTTTTTACTTAATTCCAGATAATGGAACTGTTTCCCACTTAATGAAGCAATACATGTGGTTTTTCTAAAAGCAACACTAAATAACACTTTAATCAGAGAAGCCCTTGCGCTCTTCTATTTAATTTTGGAGAATATTCTTGACACAAGTGAAACGGGTCTCAAAGATGAAGAGACGATGTTATAAGAAGCCTCAATAATAAAAATGACTGTTAGCATTTTTCTAGAACTGATTTTCACTGTATTGGATAAAGTTAAATAACTGCAGCTCATAAGTTTAAAGTCAAATACTGCTCATTCATTGCCACGGATCTTGTCGATACCTTGCTGTAAAGGTTTAGTCTCAACGCGAGGTTGATAAAATGGTTTTTAATTACCAGACTATAAATACAGCTCTTCATTGGAGTTGCACCTCCACTCACTGCAGCTTGTTTGATTTCTGATAATGTGTACTGCTGACTTTGCTTACCTGTTTTTCAATAAATGCAGGCAACATGACTCCTTGCCCATACAGTGATGGGCAAGTCTCCTTAGAGAACATCTTTGACAAACTACCCTATTGATTACTGCAATTCTGTGCTGCTTGCAGCATTAAATAGAGACTTGATTTCTTGTTCAATGATCTCACTGTGTAACAATTAAGCAAATGTAATATTTTCTTGTATTACATGAAAATCAATAGACCTCTTGCTCTTATGAAGTTGATCATGCTAAAGGATGAACTAGAAGATGTCTGAGGGCAGAGTGCAAATATAGTATCATTCATTCATTTCATTAAGGCTTGTATGTGACCTGCTGTAGTGCTTAAGAGGGAAAATGTGCTGTTTATAAGGGACAACACTTGAGTTATTAAATCATGGCAAAAATAATTTTCAAGTATGAATATAAACCTACTTGCTTGTCTTCAGCCAAAGGTAAAATACTTCGTCTGGCTTCCGTTCTCTTTTTGCTATAAATACCTACTTAGTATCTCTCTTCATCTCTCACCTCAAGTTTTGGCCTGAATGCAAGATGGAAATGTTGAGGGCCAAGAAGATCCATACCATCTTGTCTCAAAAATTTCTGTAAGGCTCGAGGGAACATGGGAACGGCAAGCAAGGATGAGCATGCAGCGTGTCGTTCTCAGCTGCACCTTTGCTGCTTTACATTTCTAATCCCCATCATCTCTTGCCTTGTGGCTGGCAGCTCCTAAAGGGACACTCCAGTATGAGGAGAGCAGGGTCTTCTGTTGTGGAGCAGTCCGAGGGCTTGAGCTAAAGAGCGTCCCTGAAGCGGGCTTCAAAGCTGAACTTGTAGCAGGTTAATTGTTCAGAGATGCGCTGTTTGCCTCTGTAGCACCTAACGGCTGTCTCTTGCCTGTACGGTCCTTTCGGGTTGTCTTGTAACCCCGTTGCTTCGAAAGACAGACTTGTAGGGAACCAGGCTTTGTTAATTCCTCTGGTCCAGAATAATTTATTTGTAATTGTTTTAATGATCAGGTTCCTTTTTGTATGTATTACACTATTTGTATGTTGTGTATGCAACATATACTGGTGGTGATACATATTTTTTTATAGATGATTGAACTACAAAATGACCCTTCTAACTTCGTACGGATTTGATCCGCACCATTTCCATTTGAAATAAAGTGTAGTTTATCTGGTAAGTCTTGGCTTAATTATCTCTGCTGTATTCAAGAATGATGTTTGAATGAGTGAGAGGTGACATAAAAAGGCAGAGAGCTTTGTTTCACCTCACTTAACAACTACTTCAGATAAATGAAACCTTAGTCTAAGGCCAGAGGATCAGGTAGCTACTTCTTGGAGCAGTCTTTTTAAACAGTAATGATTATTGGGGGCATCTTAACCTAAACGAGCGCTTAGCATTACATCTTACCTAGGTCAATGGTCTCAGGTATCTGAGTTAAACTGTGTTACTGTAAATTAATGGAAAATGTAACTGCGCTTTGCTGAAAGATCAATGTCCAATAAAGGCTGCACAATCAAATCTTGTTGCAATGATTGAGGTCCTTAATTGCCTTTCAAAGATAAGGTGGTAATCAACATAGGTTTAACTGATATTTTTTACCAGTTCAATTACATGCTAATGACTACAGCCAAGTCAGGATCTTTAACTACTTATACTTATTAAATCTTATGTTTGTTGTGAAAAATTACTTAAGCCACACAATCGATAAAACCCAGGTCTTAATTACTATATTTCACTTTTATACCTTTTTGTATGTTTGACAAATGTTTCACTAGAGACTGTGTAGCACTAATGATAGTACCCCAAGAAATACTGTTTTCTGTTACTGTCTACTCCAAAATATGATAACACGTGGGTGTTTTTATGTTTATTTTAATGAAGTTTTGCGACTAGTAATGAAAACATGTTCCAGGCAGCTCATTGTACTTAAATATCATTTTTACATAGAATAGTACTCCTTTTATCACTCGAAGATGTACTACTTCCTAACCTTCAGGTGGACACAGATTCAACTTGACGTTCTTAACTTTTTTCCCAATGTGAATTAATACTAGATTTAAATACTAGTAAGGATGGATATTCCCAGTTGTTCATGATTAGTACTCTCACATTGTCTCAAAAATAAGTTGCTGTGTCCCCTTCTTGATCCCCTTTCTTTCCCTGGAGCGATATCCAGTGCTTTTCTCCAGTCTTCAGAGGAACCTGGAGCCAACTGACCTTTCATTGACTGAAGCAGAAGTTAGATCCGTCCTCAGCTTACTTCGTGTGGTTGACCTACCGTAATTCTGAGCGCATTGCAGCATTAGGTGGAACCTTTTGGGTTTTTCTTTGATCTTTGTTTTTGCCTGTTTGTGCTTACTCTGCATGCAGAAGTTGTGAAGAGATCTCAGTTTCTCAAGGCTCCTGTGAAGCAGAGCAGCAGTATCCCGAATTTAACAACAGAACTATCTGACTACTCTGTGCTTGTATGCAGGTCTGAGCTCCCAGGTGTGCTGGCTTAGGCTTGCCAGGCTCACTGGTGCTCCGTGAGCAGTATGAATACTGAAAATCTGTAAAACAGTAACTACATCAATAACCTTCGCCTTAATTTGAGTCAATCATTGGAGAGAAACTGTCAGTCCTTCCTGAGCTCTTAAAGTACACTGGTATCAGCTAATTTACTTATTCAAAGCAGTTCTAACTCCGCAGCGGTGGAGTAGGAAGGCAAGTTAATTACTCATCAACAGAGAGAAAGGCTACTTTTTTTTTCTCTCCTTTCTTTTCCCTTTTTTTTTCTTTTTTTCTTTTATTTGAACTGCTGAGATTAAAGACGTTGGCGAAGGGAAGGGGAACGGTGATGTGGAGCTTCTGGAGCTCCTACAGGAAAAAGGAGCGGAGGAAATGTTCATTCTGTGACAAACGTACTGAGCAAATGAGAGACTTAAGCAAAAACAGCCTCGGTGGAATAGAAGGGGTGGGGTGGTGGTCAGATGGAGAAGGATGGGTTTGGTAGGAAGGATGTCTAGAATGGGACTGAGAATGAGCAAAAAATGTCAGATTTTAAAAAGTTGCTTGCCTCAGCCTGGTGCTTTTCAGCTCTAAGTATTTTCAAACCTATTGATACTCCTCCCGTTACTAACGCTTTCTGGAAAAGGAGAACGTTGCATCCGGAGTTCGTTCTTCCAGCACTCAAAAGAGAAGTGCTACTGCATTTTGTCGTGGACAGATTTAAAATTTCTGATGAAATGGAATTTATTGGAATCATTCCATAAGCAAGAAAAATGAAGTAGAAAAGTGTGAGTTGCCTAAGTAGTCCCCTTTGAGAATGTAATAGCAGTAACAAGATCCTTGATGTGTAAATCTCTTTGCAAACCACAATTATAGATCTCCCTGATGCATGTTATTATTGAATGAAACTTAGGTATTTCTTAATAGTTGAATGCCCTTAGGCCTCTAGTTTAGACCAACTTTGCCTGAAACAGGAGATTTTGCTTCATATATTATTTACTTCGGCCATTTAATTTAAATTGGCTTTTGCTGTAACTCCTTAATCATGTCCACTACAGAAAAGTTAATAATTCTGAGAGTTGTCTTGATTTCATCCCCAAATATACATATTTATGGGAGCAGATGTCACGTTACGCTTTCTTGGGCCGTATTGTTCAGTTTAAATACACCTAAGAAGTGGCAGCTTCAGCATTACAGCAAGGGGAATGTAGAATAAAAATTGTCACTAATATATTCCAAGTTTATTTAAAAGGTTATTTTGATTTCTAGAAAAGAATAAGATGTTATTACTGTGTTTGCATTTAAGTCTTTTAAATAAAGCATGTGTGCAGTAGAACATCAAAATTTGCATTAATGATTGGGACGCTCGGTGTCAATTACTGACCTTTCAGCTGCATTTATTCACTTACTAATTCACAAAGGTCAGTAATTAAAGAGGGCTAATGTTTCACCAAATATGTATTACTCATAGATGAGTGGAGTTTAACCTTAATTATTTATGCTAATACATCATAATGTTCTGCTAACGGCACCGCGATATGTATTTAGCAAGCAATGATGTCCGTGTAGCATGAGAGCTTTCTGCAGCAGACTGCAAGAGATGATGATTTTGTCTGAGTTCAAGTTATAAATGATCCAGATGATTAACATTTTCAGTGACGAGGTTGTCTTATAGAAAACTCAAATATCTATCTGTTCAGCCTTTAAAAAATACAGAGGAAGCCACTAAGGTTTGAAATGATGGAATACTCTGTGTTTTAATTGAGCCAGTTTGGATGCATTATGGTTGCTGTTTGCTTGGTAAGGTAGAATACATATGGCTTAGAGCGATTTTAATAGCAATTGCATCACTTTAAGCACAGTTTATGAGCCCTGTTCTAGTTCATTATAAAACCGATTTATTACTTTCAGTGATATTAATAATCCTAATAGAATTAAAACTGTAAAACATGATTAAAAGCAATCCTTCAGACAAAAAGTCTGATCAAGGAAACTTTCAAGTTTAAAATGTAAATTTTAAAATAGACCACTTTCAAAAAAACACTTGACATTTTTGAACAAGATTATAAAATAATGCAAAGTCAAACCTATTTTTATTCTTACAAGAAGAAATACCATTAGATATGATTGTTACATGCTTAGTGATTCATGGGCCTGGTTATATACATGCTTTGTGATACATGAATTATTTAGTAAGAAAAATCACAATAATTTTGTTGTTACTCAAGAATTTATAGGTTGACAGAAAAACAATTACGCAGCCCCTGAAGCTGGCCTGATGGGGTACGGTAACATCATTAACGATACACGGCCATTTTTGCTCAATCCAACTGGTATAGTTTACGTTGTAATTTTTCAGTAATGGCGTATCATATCTAGCCTTTAAAACATACATAAAACATGCTTGTAATCTGCTTTATTTCAAAATGCGTTCGTAATTTAAAGCAAGAGCTAAACATTTAATAATTCAGCCTAAATCAAGTTTACTGTTTGTTTTTTTTTTTTTTTTCAGTTCAAGATGAGTTTACTGTGAGAAAGAGTTTTAAAAGATCTATTTGAGGCCAGCTTCTGCTCCCACTGAATTGCAAGTAAGACCAGTTTATTTCCTCATACTTGGTTCACAAACAATCCTTTGCCTCTTACTCCAGAGAGCCTGTGCAAAGCGTTTCTGCCTGTTCCAGCCCGTGCAAAGTGACTGCCAGGGGCGGTGGGGAGGCATGGACGGCAGGCAGCTCCTTTTCTGCAAGTTTTAATGCAGGTTTTAAGGGATCTTAATCTATACGTGTATTGATCAAGCTGGTACACTCGGGTGATTCTTTCCCGGGAGATGCATTTTAGAGAAGAATATGTTTAGAAAGTCTGGACACTGTTGACCTACTTTTTTCATAAGCCGAAGGGAATTCGGTTTGCCGCACTCACGGGCAATCTGAAGATGTGGGAAGGAAAAAAAGGTGAATTTCACTATGATGCGTTATTTTATCAACACAGGAAGTTATGTATTAATCTCTTTAGAAAAAAAAAAAGACATGAAAGTGTATGCTACTAAAGCAATGATCAGGTGCCATTTTCTCTAGGAAATGAAGAGCTTATCCTTTGTTGTGTGTAATACCTATCTAGAAACTGGTACAGGGAGGAAGCAGAGACGATAAATTGAATTTAGTGAACCACAGACTGGCATTTAGATTCTGCTTCCTCTGAGTCTGTTTTTTATACTATATCTGAATTACATGTAATATAGTGCAGTAGTGGTAATACAGTATTCCAAAATATTTTTAATAGTTAAAACGTTGAATAACTTTTAGCACACGTAGTTAACAAATGTTAACTCTTTAGTCTGTTACGTGGTAAATGCACGCTCTTCCTATGTCATAGCTGGGCGAATTCTAGTAGTAGTGAGGTTAAAATTTCCCAGAGGTGCTCAGTAGGAGCTGTAATGAAAAGGTGGGACTTTCTGACTCCATCCTCAGCTTTCCTTCTATCCAACGGCTGAGCGCAGGACTAGAGGAAATTAGTTTTGGGTCCTAATGCTGGTTGTAAGTGCACTTCAGCTCTTGATATGGCCCAGTGCAATTGGTGTAATTCACCTGCTCTCGTTCCCACTGAATATCTACAGCGGGCGTATTGTAAGGGTTGTTATAAAAATAGCATGTATGTCAAGAAATGCTGTGTAAAGAGGACTTTGTAAGTTCTAAGCACTGCGTTTTTCACCTGCCTTGGCCTGATTCGTGCCTGAAATGGAGCTGCCACATCCCTCGACCAATGGCAAGGAAAACCTCCTAGATACAGGTCGTGGAACAGGAATATTCAAGAGCAGGGCCAGGGGAGTCAGTTCTTTCTTTCCTCCCTCTTCTTTTTCCAGAGTTTTGGTAGAGGGACTCAAAACTTCATTATATGATGTCTGTGGTAGTGAAAAGATAGAAAATGACTTGTGTTGGATAACTTCCTTTGCAGTGGGAATTAGAGGGAAACAAGCAATAACTTATTTCCTTACTTTTTGAGGGCCTTGCAAATTATCATGATAACCATGTTGCAGGCAATCAGTGGGGTACGGCATTTTTTCCATACCACTCACCGATACTCCTGTGAGATTCCGCAGCATGGCCCATCTAATAATTTTAGTATTCTTCTGTGTCAGCATTCTGCTTTTCCTTGAAAACAAACATTTATTTTCTTTCCGTGGCCATCTCCAGATCTCCTCTGTCCTCTCTAACCGCAATGGAAAGCAGCAGAGAGCAGCAGCAGACTGCAGTGAGACAGTTGTTCTTGCGCTTGTAGCATAAAACCAGCCTGGAAGTCTGTGGCAGTGATGGAGGATATTTTCCCCATACAAATAAAAATAGAATTCATAGAAGTCACGGGCTTCGTGATCCTCCTGTAATTAAAGAGCTGATATATTGTTCTGTTGCACATTTTGGATGTTATTTCATTGTGGATAGACAATAACTTTGGATACGTAATGATAAATAGGAAATCCATGCATAGTTCCTGCTGACAGCATGTCATATGGAGTTAGTGGAGAAAATCAGACTGCTTAATTATTTTTTTTCTGTGGCTTTCTGGAATTCTTGAACTTCTGTGTCGGAAACTTTTAAAGAGGAGATTCTCGGGGCAGTCAAATACTGAACTTTAAGAATATTTTAGGATACATATTAAAAAAATCTGTGTTCTTGCTACACAAATTTCCCCCCAACGTTGAAGAAAAATATAAAAACAGATTGTGGTGAAGTTCTCTTCTCATAGCAGAAACTCTGCAGGATGATAAAATAAATATTAACTATTTGTTTCAAATGTTGGTGTATTTAGAATGAAAATTTCTTACGAAACACAGGTTTTAAAGAAATATGTGGCAAAACCAAACCTGTATCAAGAAAGGCGTGCTTGATGTGCTGTACTTCTTCAGATATAAAAAACCTTGAAGTTTGATTACAGCTGCATCAACACAAATCAGAATGGGGGATTACGGTTATGATTAGCCCTGGAACAGCTACATAATATTTATGCAAATTTGGCAAATTGAGTTGGTTTTCCCCACAGTCTTGTAAATGAAAAAGACATTTTAGAAAAATTGTGGTTCTATAGAAATTCTATGATTTTGTATCCTTTTCTTTAAAATGTAATAGAAAATGGAGCTGATTGAAATGAACCTGACTGAAAGGTATACAGGGACCGTAGGTAACAGGTTCATTTGAACAGAAAGACGTCTGTGTGGGCAGCACCAATCCCTTAGATACTTAGGAGTTGGGGCTCTATTAATTTCCAGTGTAGGAACTAAATTATAAAGTTATTGAACAGAGAGAGAATTTCTCTCTGCTAATGGCCATTGAAAGATCCTTTTTTTTCTAAAGCTCAAACAAAGTAGAATTCTAATATGAGGAAGCTTGAAGATATTTCGGGAATTAAATCAAATGTACCTCCCATTTTTTCCCCCCTCTAAATTGATAATACAACTCAAATAGTCCAGTTTGTCATCTACGATAATGTCAGAGATTGTGATAAAATGTATAGATCAATAGCCTACAATTGAGATTAATGCTCTTCTCCCACTAAAAAGAACCGGAAAGTTTTGTGCTGCAGAGCTGTGCGGAGCGGAGAGCCTCCCCGCCAACTTCTGTCAGGCAAAAAGCTTTTTTTGAAAAGCTGCACATAGCATATCACGGCTTGGGACTGCGGCAGGGGGATGGCATGGCCGTCACGCTCACACACATCCGTGTTTTGCTGCCGAGGAAGCTGAACATAAGCTTTTAACGGGGATTTTCTTTCGTCAGAGGTACGCTTTAAAAGGGACCGTGTTTCGAGGTGGGCTCTTCAGCTGCCCCACTGAACAGGGATGGGAAAACTCTTTGATGGAAGAACTTTACCCGGACGTCGGGATAGGAGATATTTAGCCGAGCATTCCGTAATTTGGCGAAAGAGCCAAGTACGCAACAGCTGTTGGCAAAACTGCTTACAGCACGTTAACACAGATGTTGGGGTACTACAGCCATGAGCGGAGCGCACCCCGTTCCCAGGGCCCCAGGCGACTCCTTTGCCTTGCAGTCGGACTGGGTCGCACTGGGGCAGAGCGGCGATGTGCGGACCCCCCGAGTTGGCCACGCACAGGCCGATGTTTGCCTCTGCGTTTTTATGTCTTAGTTTGAAGAACCCGAAGGCGAAAGCCCCTCGAGTTCGCAAGGAGAAGCTGTCCCTGGAGGAGACCGCCGTTCCTCGCTCTGAAGCCGGGGACTTCCCGCGCTTTGTCCCTCACGCAGGAATCCCAGCCTGACTGTTTGATTGCTGTCCCCACAGTGGGTTTCCTGTTAAAAGCTGAAGGAATAACCGGGAGGAAAAAAATTAAAATCGGTGCCTCTGCGCTTTCCGGAGCGATCCCTGCCCGTTCCGCCGCCAGAGCGCCGCGGGCCGCCCCCTCCCGCAACATGGACGCCGCCTCCGCTCCCGCCTCCCCTTCCTCCTCCTCCCTTTTCCCGCCCCGCGGCCCCTCCGTTTTAGTTCCGGGGCAGCGAGTCCTTCCTGCGGCGGGGCGGAGCGGCGCAGCCTCGGCCCTGCTCGGCAGCCGCCGGGGCCCGCCGCAGCATGTGAGCCCGGCGGGGCGGGGATGCTCTGGCTGCTCTGCGGCCCCTCCCGCGCCATGGAGAGCCAGGCGCTGGTGATCCGCATCAAGATCCCCGACGGCGGGGCCGTCGACTGGACCGTCCATTCGGCGCCTCAGCTGCTCTTCAGGGACGTGCTGGTGAGTCCCGGCGGGGGCGGCGGCCCCCGGGCGCCCGGCTCCCGCTGCCCGGGAGGAGAGGGGGCGGCGGGCTGCCCGAGCGCCCACCGGTCACCCAGGTCGGGTGGGGAAAGCGGTGAGAAACCCCCTCCTCCCACGGAAGGCGTTTTCAGGGTTTTGCTGCCTCGGGTCCGCGCCTGAAACTTTTAACGGGAAAGTGATTTTGGTAGAGGCTGACGAAACCCCGGGGCCTGGGTCAGCCTCCGCGGCCCCCCGCCGCAGGGGAGGCGGTCCCGCTCTCCTGGGTGAGGCGGTCGGGAGGACCCGGGCTGCGGAGCGGGGGTCCCGGGCCGCCTGAAGGGCTGGTTCCTCCGGGGGGCGCGCAGCTTGGCGAGGCGTCGCCTTAGGGCCAGTCAAAAAGTTGTCGTTTGGAAATTAGTACGTGGACTGTAGCTGTGCTCGCTTGTGGTGATATTGCCCGTTGCTGTGCTGTGGGTTCGCTGCACCTCCTTTGCCCGGAACTGCCCTCAGCCCCTGCCCGCCTTATTTTCTCCCCGTCTGCACATCAAGTATACAAGGATCGTCTGATTACTCAGAAATGGCAGTCGATATTTATCCCACTTACTGTTTCGTCTTAATTGCATCCTTAGCCCAAAGAAAAGTCTAATCTTTTAGGTCGTACTTATTTTCTTTGGGATGCCCTCATCTTTCCTACCTAACACATCTCTGCTAGAGACTCCGTGTGCCCCTATTTCTCTGAAGAAAAATCTTCCCATGCCACAGATCAAGTGCATATTTAATTTCTTCTGTTGTTATTAATATTGGAGGGAGATTTTGCAGATCTCTTTCAATGTGTTGCATTTTACTGAGGAGACACGTGGGGATTAAGGGGCTGATTTGCTGGAAAATGTTCGATGTTGGGCCTATAGAAGGCTGTAGAGGTAACTGGAGCAGATGGCAGATGTTCCAGGTTTCATTCTTCCTAAAATTTAGCATTATCCAAGACTTCCTATAGATGGAGGAGAGGGAGCAGAACTTTTGACAGATGAGTGAGATTTTTGGGAGAGGCAGTTTCCCCTTGGAGATTGCTGTGGGTTTCCAGTGGTTACACAGCAAGCCTGGGACAACCCGCTCAACCCTTCGAAGGCAAGCGATGCAAATCTGAGCCAGGTTTACTCCATGTGGTGCTTCACGTTTTCCTCTTTTTCCCAAATAAAGTGAGATAATCGCTGATGCGTGGACTATCCTTTGGCATTTTAGAATTATTGGAAGATTAAGTTAGATTTTATTACTTAAAAGTAACTAGAAAAATGTTGTCGGGTTGAGGGCATGGCTTTGCGAAACCATTTTGCCTTTTTAGTTTTCATCCTTGTTGCTTCAGCGTAAAAGCAGCTGGGGGTACCTGGGCCTTAAACTTGACCTGTGTAGTTTCTTTAACAAGTAGGTCAAAAAAAAAAGAGCTGCTTAAGCTGCATATGCAGTAGGAACCAGAGCCCGTGGTTTACCCTGAGCTAGTGGCCCTACAGGGGTGCTGGCCCTACGGGTGCTCCAGGAGGCTTGGTTTGGGGTAGCAGTGAGGTATGGGGACCTGTGTCTAAAGCTGGAGAGGGCTTCAGGCAGCACAGCTGTAACTCAGTGGTCAGACAGTATCTTACATCTGAGACTGCACCTGCAGTCTCTGTTGTAGCTCCTGTAGCTGCTCCGTCAGGTTGCAGCTGGGGCCAGTCTATGACTTTTTGAGCTGAAGTTAAAATGAACCTGTGTGTCCAGCTGTGATACAGTACTGAGAGACAGCATGCCTTTTGGAGCCAGGTCTCAAATAAGCAGAAGTACGATAGTATAGCTGTTGAAGTAGCTCCGATGCAACGCTCGTCTTGTTCTGCATCGCTATTGAAGTCGCTGAGAAAGGAGGAGGTTTTTGATTCTTCCCCTTCTGCGCACGATTTTGATGCTCATCTTAGTTGTTTGTTTACAGCCGTCTAGCAGATCTACTGGACTTCTTAAAATGTATTTTTCCAGTTATGAGCAGGTTGAGCTTCCTGTTTTGTGGCATGGGTGGTACTTTCTCCAGTCAGCAGGTGATGGTGGAACACGACAGGAGTGTACATTGCTGGTGTTCTTACAAAATCCCAGTTTCTGTCATTATGCTCGCGTTCAGTGATCATCGATGTTCTTCCCAAACTTCTGTGATGTTTGTGTAGGAAGCTCTGCGCATTGAGGCAGCCACGAAACATTTGGCGATGTCCATGGCCTGTGCTGTAGGCACTTCTGCCCCAGCCAGGCACAGCTGATGAAGTGGGGAGCGGTACCCTTACGCGGTTGTTTCATTTAGCACAGCAGAGCGCTATGGAGAACTGCACCAGGTGGGTGGCCACGCGTGCTGTTCGCTGTTCTGCGTGGTGCACGTTGAGATCGCTGTGTTAACGGTATTCTGAGAAGATGCAGCTGCCGCAGATCGCCTGTGGTTCTCTTCACCCAGCTCCTCTGCAGATGCGGGTCTGTCTCCAGCCATCTGCACACGGAATTATTTCCACCCACTGATAGAAGAATATGAATGGTTCCCGGGTTGAAAAGTCCCAGCTCTTTGTCAAGTGAAAGCGGATAGATTTGTGCATCAGGTCACGTCTGTGTTGGTGATGATGATTTTGAGCTATCTGCTGCTAGGCTATTGCATTGAGGGTAGCGGAGACAGCAGTACTTCCGTCCTCGCAAAGTGTTGGATTACATATGGTGAGTCAGTAGGTGATGACACATTTATCGCCGTCAGTGGAAATCTCGGATGTGGGGATGACGGGTGTTATGCCAGTGTTCAGCTGGGAGCGCGGCCGTGCAGGAGTACCATTCCACGATTGTCGTTTTCATGTCAAAAACCCTCTCTTGTGGACTGTGAAATCTTAAGAGATGAAGGAAGAAGCTTAATAAGGTCTGAACTATCTCAAGGCTCTCATTTGTCTAACTGATTGTGTTTCAGGAGGTGCCATCACAGTATGCACATGCACTTAATTTATTCGATAACTACAGAAATTAAATGAAGTAAGGCTCCGTACGCTAAAGCGTGGTAGATCTGGCACCGCATGTGGCTGGGGGGGAGCCCTGAGTGTGGTGGGGAGGGCAGGAGTGGGCCAACCCAATCTTCTGTTGTCCTTCTGCCTTCATTGTAATTTCCGCTCACCTGGTAGGCAATTACGGAGGGCTTATGTGTTAGAGTGTCAATTAAAGATAGTGTGGAGAATTGAGACGTTCCCTATGAAGGTAAATTGCTGAATAGTAATAATCCAGTCAGACCCCACTGTTTCCCTTATTGTCTATGTCTCTCTAAATTGAAGACACAGGAATGCAAGGTACCTCTTTTTTCTCAGCTCCTGCTCTGTGGAGGGTAATCAAGCTCTGAATAATCCCCGTAGTTTGCCCTCTTCAGCACTGATCTAGCTCTCTGTGTGGTGTTCTCCAGAGCACAGCAGGCTCAAGCCTGCTCCGGGTACCTGCAGGCCAAGTGGTTTGATGGGAAGTACCATCTTGTCTTGAGCTGCAGAAGCACCTTTGCAAGCCAGTTCCGAAAACCAGGTGCGTACCCCCAGATCTCTAGCACTGGTGGGAACTGGGGGCTTGGGGGAGCCTTGAATTAGCTGTATAGTAAGGCTGCTCTTCCTTCTGAGGTAGGTCCCATGGTCTGCTTTGTCTTAAGACAGCTCCATAAAACTATCCTTGAGAACAGCAAGATTTTTTTTTTTTTTTAAACATGATTTTTGTTAATTTAGCATCCTAGAAGTGTGAACAGCCTTGTGAATGCAAATGAGTGTAGCCTTGCAGCGTTTCAGGCTGGCATGCAAGATTTATTTCCATCTTCCTTTTTCAGAGAAGAAGCCGCCGTATAGAGTCACCAAATAGCCATGGAATAACCTGTTGGAGTCAGGAGTCTGATGCTCAGCGCAATGCCTTGCACACTAAATGACACATTTCTTAATTTTCAACTGCTCTAATTCTGTCTCTTGGAGGAGCCTTTACAGTACTAAACTGTGTAGCAGGTATTAACCCGATACCTGCAGGTTGGTGCTGGCGGTTGGCCTGGACTCATAGGACAGTGCTTGACCCGTGGAAGTGGCACTGCTCATGTGCTTTAGGTTAGGCATTTTCTTGATTACTTTCCTAAACGGGGTGCTCAGAGCTGTTCTTCATTATGTCACTTTAAATATGTCCGGTGGATATCAGCTTTGCAGACTTGTAAGTTACCAGTAAACAGATTTATTTCAAAGGCACCACTAAAGGAATTACAGTGAGCTTATTTTTTTTCATCAGGCTGTCTAGATTCGTTTGCCCTGGCTGTCACTGGAGTATTTAAGCACTTGGTGTTAATTCAGGATAACTTCATGATGTTATACTGAGATAAAACAAGTTTTGACGGAAATGAGAGTGAGGGCCATGGTTTCAATATTTACGCTGTTGTTAAAGCAGTGCTTTCACACTTTCTGCTTTCTTGCCCGAGATAAGTGCTCCACAGCTCTTCTAGAGAGCAGATTTGATGGAGTTCTTGTTTCAGCTGCTGTTCCCTGATTTTTCCTTTCGTTGTTAGAGGCTTTTCAGTTTTGTAAGATAAAATAGAAGCTATCGTGTATGTGAGCCCACTTGAACAGTGTCTGCAAGTTGTAGTATTTCATTGTGTTCTGTGTTGTGATAGTAGAAGATGCATCATCTGTTGAAATTTAGAGTAATCCTTTAAGCTTGGGTCACTGAGAGGTCTGCTGAATGTTTGAGCGTGGAAGTCTTAGGGAGCTGATGAAAATACTACAGTAACAACAGCGTAATGGTGTGATTTCCCTCCCTCCTCTAGTTTTTCTCAGAAGCGTTAATTTAATAGAATTACTGAAAGTTGACCAAAGCAAAGTTTTTTGTGTTTGTTGGTAGGGTTTTCTTTTTAACTATTTATTTAGTGTAAGGCAGAGTTATGGTATATAGTTATTAAATTCATGTCCTTGGTGGTTGTTATTTTTAAAGAAGTCCCAATATATAGAAAAGCTTATTCTGAAGGGGGGGGGGGGGGGGGGGGAGAATTTACCATCACTGTTTGAGTGCTATCGCAGCTTTGGGAGTCCTGGAGCTTCCCTAGCAGACAGAACCATCTCTGTCTCAGTGCCACGCTCACGCACCTCTTAAATACAGTTTGTAGATAGCTCAGAATTGGGGTCCTTTTCTGATAATAATTTTTAAATCCATTTAATGGAAGCAGCTGTGTGGCCACATAAGAACATTTTACGAGTGGCTTAAATCTAACACAATTAAAGTGTGTTTGCTGAGGAATTTTCAATGTTTAACTAAATGGATTTAGAAATAATTAGTTAACAGCACAGTCTTCTGTTTAGGCAAGACTTCAGTTTCTTGCTAGGGACAGAGGGTGCAGCTCGGCTGGCTTTTGACAGAGGACAGACAGAGCTGTCAAACCCTGTAGAAGTATTTAAATGGAAGAATTTTTATTAACGTGGCAATGTCTTGGTTTTTTTTTGACTCCACAAATTTACAATCTGTATCATTAGAATCATTAGGTAAGGTGTCTTGCACATCTTTTGTCTTTTTGTATGCAATTAATAGTTTAAATCACATACTATTGTTTTATTTTAGCATCTAAAATGAGAAGACAACATGAGAAAGTTTTAGAAATATTATTTGCTTCAGTTAGCTCTGTGGAAATCTTTAGGTTGCTTTTGCTGCTTTCTTATTGTATTAATTGTCTCTTTAACATTGCACAGAATGTTTAATTTCCTAGTTTTAAACGAAATGAAAAAATAAAGAAAACAAAAGTGACAGGACAGTGATCACTAAAGCTTTGATACGGGGGGGGGGTGCTTAGCACCCCGAGATGCTCGCAGTGTACATGCTACAATAAATATTGTTGTTCATTAATTTCTAATCACTTTGTGACACTGTCAGTGGAGAGATTGTCTGACATGAGAAATCAGGCAGCAGGAAGGAAAAAAGCCATGCTGTGCATTTATGCCGTGCCCTGACATGACATATTGCAGCCTCGCAAAGGCTGACAACAGCACATACACTGGGAGGCCAGGATGACTTCAGTCTGAGCAGATATTTTTCACTGAATTTTGAGTGAATGCTGTATGTAAAGGCTAAAAAAAAAAAAAACCAACCCTAAACTAAAGAATTAAACTCTCAGTTTAGTTGTACAGGAGAGGTTTGTATTAGCAAAAAAAATGCTGGTTTGGATCAGAGGTGTGCAACACTTGGAAATGTTCAGTGTGTTTTTTGACGAGCTTGTGTATGTGCTGCTCACATCTCCCTTAAGAAAGGGATTGCATGGCATCGTTATAATGGCGAGGCTGGAGGTTGCCTTCCAGGTTAGTACTTCCTCTTCTTCAGGTATTTTAACCTTATTTCCTCCAGGGCAGCCAACGTATTTGAATCCATCTGCCAAGTTTTGAAGAAGTTTAAATTCCAATTAAGGATGACAAAGAGCCCTCCAAACTTTGGGGCTTGCACGGCGTGGAGAGCATCTTGAGACGCAGCGCTGCTTTGCGAGGCAGCAGCAGGCAGCTCGGCGCAGCTGCTGGGTCCCGCCGCTTTCCCGGGCAGTCGTGGAGTGAAAGCAACAAAAATTCGTTCAGTCTCACAGCTATTGCTTTAATTCACGATGGCAGCCCTAAACCCACCCGGAGCGGTGTGTTACCCTGTTGTTCCCGAGCTGCAGGCAGGGCAGGAGATGGAGCTGCGTGATGAGGGTACCTTGCGGTGGGAGGGAGGACCGGGGCAGTTGTTCCGAGGTGGAGAGGAGGAATCAGAGGGATGTAAGCAGGAGGACTGAGAGAGAAAATGTGCTTTCTTTTGTAAAAAGCCATTCATAAACCTCTGTTTTGATGACTTACCTCGATGAGTTAGATGTAAATTTTTTTTATAACCTCCAGGAAAAGAATCAATTCTTTAAACTGCAAGAACAGACACCGCTGACTTGTTTGCAATTATGATTGAGTTATTTAAAAAGAAAACAGTTTTCCTCAAGGTAACTTGGAGAGGAAGGAGAAGAGCACCATGATTTGTCCTGATTTGTCTTGTGCGCTAAAAAGTTTGTGATTTTGGGGCAGTGGTGAGTAACAGGACTTTAAGTCTTCTGCCTGCAACTGGGGACCAATTAAGGTGATTTACTCTAAATCATCTCAGGCATTTCCCATTTGATATATAGCTAACTCTTCTTTACGTTTTAGGATGTCATCGGTCAAGTTTTGCCGGATGCAACGACAACAGCATTTGAGTGTAAGTATGACTTGTATAAACTGTCTCCTTTGTCACATTATAGGGCTGTCATTTTTTAAATAAATAATGTTTACATTCATTATATGTTACAGTTAAATATTTATGCATTAATGCAAGTTTAATGATGATACTGAACTAAGCAATATTTTATTATTTAATCACATCTTGAATGAGCATATTTCTACAATATAGCTTTAATTACCAGCGTGACCTTACCATGCTCTTACTCCTCACTGCAATTATATTGCTCAAATTAAATGAAAAGTATAAAGTACCTGTAGGTCTAAGTTTAAAATTTTAATCCTCCATTGGAAGAAACCAAAAGAGCAGCAGCTTTTACAGAAATGTGGTACAATGTACAGATTTTGTACCAAATATAGCAGCATTGGAAGTTAATGTTTCTTTTCACCGGAACAGACGTCTGTTTTTTTTTTTTGCTAGAAGGACTGCTGTGTTTTTAGTTTTCCTTTTCTCCTTCTGCTGGGCTCAAGCTAGATGCACCATCTTCTCTGTCTCCTGTGCGAGAGCGGGAGGTGTCAGTAGTTATTCAGCTTCAGCTCCTGGAGGAGGTATGAGGGCTGCAGGAAAGTGGCACCTGGTTAGACTTGGGCAGTGGTGATGACTTCTAAAAGGGCAGGTGGGTCAGGTTGAGAAGCTGGGAAAAATAGGTTCTGTGTAGGACCTGAGAAGGCTGTAGGTTGGGGTTGTCCGTAATGGGACTTGCACCTTGTGAAGATGGTTATGCTTTTGCTGAGTTAGGAAAGCTCTCGGTGATTGTTAGTGCAGATTTAGGCCTGTATAAACTCTATTCAGCAGATTTCAGCTCCATTCTTTGAACCCTGTTCATTTTTATTTTTGTGGGGATTCCTGGGGGATTGTCCTAACTGGAGAGCAATAAGCTGCAAAGAGGAGTCAAACATCTGTGTCTTAGGGGATAAGATACCGAGCTAGAGTTTTCTTCCAGGTGGAGAGGGCTCCTGGTATTCCCTTTTAATGTTTATTGTATGGGTTTTTTTCTGGGTAAGTCTGTGTTTTCCTTTGATAGAGATGAAATAGCAGGAAGGAACTGCAGGGTATTAGAAGTGTAAGGTAGTGACGCTGAAGGTGAGAGAGCAGCTACGACAAGATAGGGCCTTGCATTCTTATTAGCATTTCTCCCATTTTTAGAGCTTTATGGATAATTCTGCGTGTAGATAATCAAAGGAAATGTTGGTTTATGGTCCTTCAAGTACTATTTGGTGCTTTCCATTTTTCTTTTCATACGTTTGTGTTTTCCTCTCCTAAAATACCAGGAACCTAAGAATGGAGATTATAAGTGTTATTTCTCTGTAGCCTCGACATTTCTCCTGCCCTGCTTTTTAAAACAAGACTTTCTAAAGAGACTTGAGCAACACCAGGCTCCAGACCTTGCCATTTTTTTTTTTAATGATTTGTTAATATTTTTTTACACACCTCCCACATCACACATTAGCTTTGGTTGAACTTCATGCACCAGTAGCAGTCGCTGCAATCAGGGCAGTAGCCCATATTAATGGTACCATGTGTAGAACTTTCCTGGAAATACTTATTTCATTGTGTCTTCTAACATCTGCTTCTGTGCTTTCAGTTCGTGTCTCTAGTCTGTCATTTACATCTGCACAAAACCATTTCCCCTGCCATTTAACTGGCATCTAAAATATGTTATGTATATTGATGCGTGATTTTTCTGGTTACTTTTTCCATATCAAATGGAATCAAATTTTACTGGCTTAAGCTTCATTCTCACCTGCTTCATTGCTTCTTCAGATGTGGATAATTGCCATCCAGTGCAGGTTCCTCTACTGTTTGTTTAGTTATTGTTATCTACAGCGTACCATCCATTGCGGCTCCTACCTGGGGCCGCACTTCTCCTACTGTTGGACCTTTATGTGGATTTCACCACTGTATTACGCGTCGCTACAAATAAAATCACTAACAACATATGGCCTGTTATGATCCTTTTATCCAAACTCTGCCATTTTGTATATTTGTGACACACTGCAGATTTTGTGAAGATCGCTTCATAATATTTGTTTACCATCTGCTGCACTCTATTTGGTATCTTGCAAGGATTTCTTCCTCCATTTTAAGTGACATTAGCAAAATCCAGCCAGTACGTAGGATTTTTTTGGTTCTACTTTTGCTTCCCTAATGTGCTGGAAAATCATATTGCTGTGCTCTAGGCAAGTAGAGAAGCCTGGAAATCTTTCTGAACCCGTGTGTCACACTAGCTAGTTTTTGGGCTATGCCCACTTAAATGTTGTGGTAGGATGGCAAAGGGTCTCTGCACAGATAGGAGAATTTTTTTTTTTTTTCTGGTTTTGCTCTTTACAAGCATTGCCTGGTTATTTTAGATTTGGCTTTTTTAATGCCAGGTGACATTTTCTGCCTTTTCATCAATACGTTTTTAACTTATTCTTTTTGTACCACCATCAGGAATTTTGCGGTTCTGAGAATTTCAGTGTTGATTTCTTAATCTTTTGAAATGAATAATGTGTGAGATTTTTTTTTTTTTTTCAATAAACATTTTGCAAGTGGGCTCTAAGAGTTTTCCAGCTTTTTTCATTTTTGGTGGTCCCAGCTCAGTTTTTTTCCTTAAAGCGAGGCTTGTTTAACAGCTTTTATCTCTATATATTCATCCCTCTCTGTCATGTTTCTCCTCTTCTGCATTTTACTCTGATCCCTTCTTGTTGATGCATGGCATTCGTTGTGTTCACTATTCCAGCAGCTGCTTCTTCAGCCTTTCTTACTCCGTTACACACTGCGACTGGGACTTGGGTTTCGGCCAGGTAGCAGTTTTACAACTCCTCCTCCTTTCTGCCTAAAATGTTTCCAGGCAAGGAAGCATTCAGTTTCCACTCACTAACTCTTCTTAATCTTTTCATCATTCATGACTCGCTGCAGGCTGGTAACCCTAGCAAGTAGTTTTAGCAATCTGGCAGTTCACCAGTTAAATTTCCATGAGACGAGGCTCTTGTAGGACATCACTGTGCTACCTCGTTCCTCTTCCAGCTTCCACATTTCCAGTGTCCCATAGCTCTCTTCTGGTACTTTTTTAAAGGGTAATTCTAAGGTTTTTATGTTACCTTTTTTTCCTTATTATTTCTCTCTTGGTGTTTTGCTCTCTTTTCTGCATTGTTTTGCTTTTTTCATCATAGCGTCAGAATTACCTGCAAGGTTTTCAGAAGCAAAATGAACAAACTCCTTTTCTCAGGTAATTTTAATTTGTTGACTCAGATCTCTTCCCAGATTCCTGTGCATAACTAGGAGCAAGAGTGAGCTTTCATCCAGGGACATAATGGCATTTTTTTATGCTGATGTAATACGCAGGGACCATGATTGCGGAGAACACCTGTATCGGGTAGAACACATCTACAGAGGTGGGGACAGACAGACAGACAGACTGCCCCAGCCTCTGCTCACGTCCTGAGCTGGTCGGGAGCAAACCTGCTCCAGTCCCGAAGCAGTATAAATGCACCCGCTCACCTCCGTGTCCTCAACCTTTGGTGTTTAGCAGGTGTTTGGCATATGGTGTGTATGTTGCTCCTTGATTTCCCGGTGCACGTTAGCTCGGGCAGAGTGCTTTTCTTTTGTAACCATACGGCTTTCTGACCAGCTTGCTTGCAACTTGGAGCACGGGCAGAATTGTTCTGGTCTGTCCCTCCTCGTGTGTGTGGACGTGTCCTGGCACACTGAGCCCCGACAGCTTTCAGGAAGAGGTGGGTGTCTCAGACCTTTTAAATATCCCAACTCAAATGGGCCTGTGTGTTTGAGATTCCCCACAATAGATGTTTTCTGGACAAAAAGGCGTGCAAATTTGTCAGCCGTTCTTTGGTATCAGTTGGATGTTCTGTTATTGTTTTACTTTCAAAGAGCTCCCATTCCAAAGGGAAAAAACAAATGTAAAACTGGGGTATACACCAATGTGCTTTGTGGGTTTTTTTGTTTTGTTGTTGTTTTTTTTTTAATAAGTATCTGAGGAAGATATTTAAATTGGAGCAGGCAAAAATTGGAGACAGATCATTAACCCCTCCCTTCTCCCCCAAAGCTAGAACAATAAAAAGAAATTAACATTTTGTAACTGATTTGGAGGGGAGGGGTCTGTTCCGTTCGTCTGGCGACGGGTGCAGCTCTCCATCGGTGAAGGCGTGCGAGGTTTGCACGAGGACCGGGGCAGGAGAGGAGGACGGGGTGGACACTGCTCCCGTCGGAGCGAAGGAACCGCGCAGGGTGTCTCAGCAGCGGCGGCTTGTGACACTGGAGCGTGTTGTTGCACCAGCTGGTGCTAATGGGGGGGATTGAGCCCCCTGGTAAATCTGCACCTGCTGAATCCCGCCATATGTCTTTGGAAAGTCTATTCCTCCTTCAGATCTTCATATTAATAATTCTTTCTGAATGCCTTGCTCTGCTGGAGCCTTTCCGATTCTTGCTCCCTTTCCTCTGGTTCTGTTTCTACAGCAGCCTCTTCCCTTATGCCAGAAGTGCCTTGTCTGCGCGTTTGTGGCCGTGCCTGAGCCGCCATCACGAAACCGTGGTTGCCTGCTAGCGCTGCCCGTGCCTCCTGCCTCCTCTTCACCCACGGTTGCGCTACGAACAAAACCACAGGCTGGTTTTGCTTGTTCACAAACTTCTGTCTTCATCTAAATCTCTCTGTATAAACGTTGTGGTTTTGTGTCCACTTGTAAGTGACAGTTTTTAAGTCAGCGTTGCTGTGTCATGAAGAAGCAGAGGGGCCCGTGCATTGCTAACAGGGATGGGGGCAGAGGGGTTGATGGAGGGTTGACAGTAAGACCAGAAGGTTTTAGTGGGAGGGAAACCGTTTCATGTATGTGGGTTTTGGTTGGTTGGTTGGTTTGTTTTTTTAATTGTAGGAATTCTGATGAAAGAAACTACCAAAACTTAACTCCATCTGGGAGGATCAAAGCACGGTCAGAAACTTTACTTTCTGTTTGCTGTGTCAAAAGGACACCTTGATGGGTTTCAGTGAGAGGTATTACAGCATGTGTAAGGCGCTTGGCTTCTGGAGAGGTTCTGGCAATGAAAGAACTGTTGAGAGCAAAGTTTTGAGCACTTTGTTCATGCCCCCTTTTTAGATGCAATTGTAGTCTTTGTTAATTAATGTTTGGAGTCATTATGCATTATTATTTCAGAGTACCTGGTTACCTTTGTAGTTGGCTTATACGTTCTTCATATTTTTATTTGCTTCTAAAAGTCCCGGTAAAAACCTAGCGTATTAAAATTGTAAATGTCCTCCTTCCGTTGTTCATTAACATAATACATTTCTTTGTTAGATGAAGATGAGGATGGTGATCGGATTACTGTTAGAAGCGATGAAGAAATGAAAGCCATGCTGTCCTATGTAGGTATAGTATAACAAATGCTGGTATTTGGCATGTTTTTCAGTTTCTGTTTGTGTGTTTTTGCTTGTATCAAAGTGTTAATGTAAGCTGCAGTGTTCACAGTACAATATTCCTGTATTAAGTTGACAGTATAATATTCCTGTATTAAGTGTAGGTGTTTAAAAAGTATATCACATGAGATATGTGAACATGCTTGACTTTTTTTAAAAAAAAAAAAGACTTGTACGCTTACTGATCATATCATAAACATTAAGAATAATGCATCTTAATGACTTTTGCATTAGGTATAGTGCAGGCTAAATGGACTATCAATTTCTTGTATTTTTTATGCAGTACTTAAAGTAACGGCTCATTAAAAATGAACCCCTGGGCTCTAAAAATTTTTCAAAATCTACTTTCATCTGGAGACTGTTTCACCCCTCCTAACGGAAGAGTTTCATTGTAGCTGCAGGCTCAATATTCATAGAGGATTTAAAGGCGTATTTTCTGTTTTTAATATGAGATATATGTGTGCCTGTGTGTGCTTTTATATATATAGATGTGTGTAAAATATCTATCTAGATACCTATAAATATAAACTCTGTCTACAGAAATAAAGTATGCAGTTACTTATTGAAACAAAATAATTTGAATATAGCTTCAGTGTATCTTTCATGTTGCAGATGTAAGTGAAAAAAATCATTTAACGTTTCCTTTCAAATGAAATGGATAAGCAAGAAAATAACAAATGGGTATTTTCTCTCTAAGCCAGATGGAATGCTAGTTCCTTATAAAGTGCACTTCTCGCTATATTAATGGCCTTAGCTTGGAACGTACTAGAAACAAGCCCTGTTTAGTGCCATTCGTAGGTGGGTTTGGTGGGACTTGGTTCAGTTTAGTCCTCCTCATCGGTTCCCCGTCACGGAGGAAGCAGAGCAGGGACGTGCTCGGATCCCCTACATCTTGCCCGAGTCCCTGCGTAATGGATCCCTCTTGGGCAGGTATTCTCTGGTGTTTGGCAAAACAACGTCATTTCGTCGTTGTGAACTTAGCACGTAAATACATCAAACGATCGACGCTTCCCGGGAAGGGGGCTCGTGTTTTCTAGGCTCCAGGAAGGCTTCCTCAGTGAAATTCCGATCCTTCTGATATCCGCAGAGATTGTACTATTTCTGCGCTCCAGCGCTCTTCCCTTGCGAAGGCTGGGGTGGACGTTCGTCACCTGGAAGTCTGTTAGCAGACCCTGGTTCAAAGGGACTTTAGTCATTGCCTAGGACTTAATCCTGGGCTGAAAGAAGTGCAGGTTCCACATGCTTGTGATTGATCTCTGTGAAACTCCAGGGATTTACTAAATAAGCCCCTCTCATGTGCAGTTTTCTTTCCAGAGGAGGCAAAACCATTGTACTACAAGTTTGATATCAAAGAGCGCGAGACAGTTGTGTGAAAGAAAGGAAGAAAAATCTTGCTGTAGTTAAGGGGGTTTTGTGCTTGTTTGAGGGTTTTTTGTTTTATTTCATACAACTAGATCCCTGGTGATGCTTCCCCGCTGGAATTCCTTGTGTTTCTCTAATTTTTTTTTTTTTCCTTATAAAATGCCTGCCATTTTTTGCTGTTAGACTGGAAAACTTGAATTTTCCTGGCACGGTCTTAAGATTAATCATGCCTTTGTAAGGTCATCTTTTTGCTATGCTTCCAAGCTTACTGTTAAAGTTTCAGTACATTAGAGTTATGATTGCTCAACTCTCTGCTTTCCCTTAAAAATTATGGGATGTCTGTAAATGACTTCTTTCCGCTTCAGCAGCTTTTCTTCTCTGAAAATTTTCCCTTCAGTTTTAAACTAGTTTTCTTTTTGAGCATTGCATTGATGGTTTAACTTTCTAACATCTTATAGGTGTCATTTTGGGATATGTTTATAAGGAAACAAATGCTCTTAGCCTACAAGAAAAGGAATTGAGCTACTGTAGTCTTGAAGAATATACTGGGGAAGAAAAATACTCTTTTTTTTACTAACTTGAGGCCTGCAACAAATATTTGGAGGATTGAACAGCTGCTAAAATATTTCTAGGAATTTTGACATGGTGCAGTTTTACCTCCAGTTCTGTCAGTATTGTCCAAAATGCAAGTGAAGGGTTTTCTTTCAGTTTAAGAACCAAAAAAATAATTCCCTGAGAATACAGATCTCTTCCGTGCACATATGACACTGTAATTGGGGAAGATATTTTGAATCAGGCACGACCTCTTATCTTTAGGTTCTTTGGTTTCTGAACTTGACAGTAAGTTATTTCAGGCAGTTCTGGAATTATTTTAGGGTATGCAGAAATACTTTCTATTATGCCTATGCAAATATTGTGGAATGGTAAATAAAATTATTTTTTCTGTTGTGCATTGCAGTTAATTAAACACAAGACATTGAGCAGCAGTGGAGTTGCACTTTAGCTGTTGTCTTGTATCAGTATAAAAAGGCAGTAATTTTTTTGACAGCCACTGATTGGAAAGTTGCTTGCAGCTTTCTGAAAGCAAGGGGTACATGCTCTGGATCAATAACTGGCAAATTTTCCATTAAAAAGAATACCTGAACAATGTTCCAAATAGCCACTGGCATCTTAATTTTCCATGGAAACCTCAAATGCTCATGTGTGGAGGACAAGTCATTTTCAGACAATTTTTCCAGACTACTTGTTAACAGTTATTGCTGTCCCAAAAGGTTGACAGCTTACATGATTGATATTTCATTTACTTGTCATCACTGTTTGAGTAATGGAGAGGGCCATGTTTTTTCTCTCTCTCTCTCTCTCCCTCCATTTTTTTTTTGGTAGGAAACAGTCTCATGTGTGTTTATTTTAGTTTATTATTCTAGAGAGTGTGTAATATATGTTTATACTGTGTGTGTATATATGTCTTCAGGTCATAGAATGCCATCAGTAAAATGCTAATAAAAAAGTTTGTTTTTCTTAAGGAATCTTGGCCCCCAGCGGAGCAGGAGATTCTTTCACAGCTCTGTAACTATTAGGTACTGGTGACACATTTTTATGAAGGGGTATGGGGATGTGGGGGAGGATTTGGCATGTTATTCATGACCCCCCGATACAAAATAAGTCTATGGGGTAGTCCTGACTCCTGAAAAACCTCTTGATCATTTCAAAAGAGTGGGCTGTTGTAATGAATAGCTTTGCTCTGTATAAGCACAGTGAAAGCACGTGTCACGCGGTTATTTAGGATATGGATTTATATGTTTGCGCACTAATATGAATGAGATGCCCCGCTCAAAAATCTTGTGGTGAGATTTTAATTAGGGCAATGCTTTTAGCAGCAGGCATCATACTAGATGTACACACAGGAGGTGGGGCTGGACAGGTCCTTAAACCCTCAGCAATTTTCTTCGTAACAGTTTTCTCACAAAAAGGAAATTTCTTCCTGTTTCTTGATGTGAATGTGAAAAACAGAATTACTGAAAAACTCCTGCATGTAGATTGACTTTGGTGTCCATCTAACACTTGCTTACTATGGCTCACGTGTTTAATCCCATTGTAAGAGGAAAGAAAAATGTTTGGTAGTGTTAGGTAGTTAATAAACTTTTGTCTTTTTTAAGTTGCGTAAGTAAAAAATGTTTGCGTTCTGGGAAACCATTGGTGAGAGTGAAATACATGTGTTCGATTCCATAGAGACTTAGACTTTTTTTTTTTCTTGTTGACATCCGTTCTTGCCAGTTTGAGTAATAGTATCACAAAACACTGGTAACAGTGACATGCTGAAGTCTTAGACCACACTCGGCTGGTGAGAATTAGCATGAAAGTCAGTGGAGCTACACTGATTTATGCCATGAAGATCTGGCCAACAGCCAGCGTGCTTGCTTCAAAGATGTTCGGCGATTGCAAAAGAAACGCGCTTTGTGATGTGCTTTCAATATTTAACACATCGCGATGAGAGACGTGTGGGTTATTGGCAGTAAACTCGTAGCAAGGTCTGTCTCCTGCCCCAGGATTGTCTGGTCGTAATGTTAAATGTCCTGTCTGGTGAGCATCCACCCCTCCTCAGGAGTGAGGGTCAATTATGAAAGGCTAATGAAGATTTTGATTTATTTAATCCAAATGTTTATTTCTTCATTTGATGCCACTCTTCATCCTCGTGCCGCTTCTCAGGCTTCCTTGTGCCACATCAGATATTTTCTGTCTTCCTGGGTCTTGTCGTTCTCAGATACTTTGGCATCCCTTTTTGTCCGTTCTTAGCCTTTCTTTATCAATAATCTTCCCCCCGCAGATGACTCCTAGCAGTCCCTGCGGAGCCCGAGGTCTCGGTATGTCTGCAGTAGCTTTCTACTAACGCTGTTTTGCATACCCTACTGTGCATTAAATTTGTACGCTAAGGGAATGCACGACATCTCCGCTGATGGGCGATGTGGCCCCTACTACCCTGACTGTGCTTCATCGCTGCAAATTCTTGGATAGTTCCCAGATTCTTTTCTCCCTTGGAGTTTTCCTAATTGCACAGTTTTTGACTATATTTACAGCATTTCTTTGTTTCCACATTTGACTGGTTTTCCTGGCTTCCCCAGGTGTGGCAACTGCTGTGTTTGCTGTAAATGTTTCATTTGCTCGCTCTTCTGAAGCATTCCCAGGTTTCAGGTGGGCCTGAAACTTGCTTAGCTGAGCTGGTAACAGATGCCCGTGCTGGAGTCAGTACTGTGCTGGGCCTCACAGCCCCTTGCTTACGTTCCTCCGTGCCACTTCATTGCGTGAACGTTGCAAATGGTGAGAAAGCATTCTAAAGGCTGATATGTACTATGGCAATTTAAAAAAAAAAAACCAACAAACATTGAATTAAACAATCCATAAGTGCTCTTACTACTATTCATATATTACTGAGTAATCTTTTTCTTTAATCTCTTTGCAGTATTACTCCACTGTAATGGAACAGCAAGTAAATGGACAGTTAATAGAGCCTCTACAGATATATCCAAGAGGTAATGCTTAACAAATTCTAATCAACAGTGATGATATCAGTAAACTGTTTCATCAACAGTTATGTTTTCGGGAGGTTTAAATGCACATAACATGATGTTTACCTCTTAATTTGGATAGAAGAATTCATTATTGTGGGGAGTGTAGTGAAAACTACATTTATTGCATATAAAATAGCTAATTTACTGGAGTAAATTAGACTAACAAGATTCAGTTTGCATAGTACATATTTATGTACATTTAAAAAACTCATTGGTGATGGTTCTGCATGTATTCAGACCAAAGCAGATGAATAACTTAAGTTTTGGATACTTAAGAAAATTGGGTTTTGTTGAGATCTTTTAATATCATTAATCAGTCTAACAGACTTGGGGAACGCGGCTGTCGTTGTTCATTTTGGAAATGGGAGCATGTCTGTCACAGAAGCTCGATGCGTGACATATTTTATTTGAGATTTGGGCACTTAGTGGCATCAAAATGATCACCAGTACTTTAATAGTTCTCCTGAACAGGGAAAGATGTAGTCAATTATGTGGGCTGAGGCAATTAAAAAATAGGTCATCTACATCCTCAACAAAAATCCGTAGGCAGCTAGTTATGTTTTTGGGAATGCACCGTTGTCTCTCAACTCAAATAGTGGTTAAAAAAAGACGGATACATTACATAATTCTGCTGATTCATTCAGACGCTCTCACTATCCAGTCTTTGAATCTCTGATTCTTAATTGATGAAACGGATAAGGTTTAAATTCTCCAAGTAAATCTCCCAGCAATAAATTAATTGAAATAATTAAAAATTAAACTCTTCTCACTTAACTGATATTATACAAATAATCATACTATGAGTTTCCCAATTAAGCATTCTAGACTTCCATTACTTACAACTCTCTGAAGTTTGAATTGGGCAATTAACCAACAGTCTTCTCAAACACATGCTAATAAGGTCTCAAAAGGAGGCTGGCGTTCCTGGTAGTTTAGTACGCTCCTATGGAAAAGAGACTTGAATTCAAGGGGAATACGGAGATTTTTTTTTTTTTTTTTTTAATGGCTCAGGACAGCAGGGTCTGATTGAGAGGGGGAACTCCCAGATATTCGAGCTGCAGGACTCCAGAGCAATCAGCAGTCGAGATGCGTTCTCGTGACACGAGTGCAAGGGCAACTATGAAGGGGGAAGCTGCGTTCTGCCCCCTCGCCTCTTCCCAGGCTGAGACGCGAGGGTCTCGGCCTTTCTCCTGAACCTCTTTCGGTAGAAGACGATTTCAGTCCTGACGTGCACTCGGTCTAAAAACACTGACCACCACTTGCAAGAAATAAAATGCCTGGCTTTCAGGTGGCTTGGAGAAACTGGTGTAGTGGATGATCCTAATAGGTGGGAAACCCTGGAAATACAAGGCAATTGGATATATTTCCCCTTAAGCAAACCATTCGAGGAAGCTGTGGCAGGAGGTGCTCAGTAGCTGGCATGCCTGAGTGTTTAAAGGGACACTTTGAGGTTACAAATCAGGCTTAACCTTCTTTTAGAGTCTCCTTTTGGGTCATTCGTGAAGAACCAGCCAAGTAGATTCCTACTTCTGCTGCTTCCTCCTTTTTCTATTTCCTTGACATCCAAGGATACTCTTCTTTGACTGTACGGATTCAGAATTCATCTCCGTGCTGCTGAGGATATGATCCCCACGTATTATCTCCACATTTTCATCATGGGCTCAACTACGCACGTGTCTGCTGGGTATTTCCTCGTACTCTGAATTGCTTCAGAGCTGAGTTGCTGTTTCATCTTTCCAAATCACCTTCTTAAAACATCTATTCTTTCTAGGTTACAGCTTTAAAGCTACCCTGCACTCCCTTCATACCCAGACTGCCTCTAAGTTCTGCTGCTGCTTTTCCACAATATCTAACAAAATGCCCTTTCCTGCCTTTTTTTTTTTCTCCTGTCTTCTGGCATTTGAAGTTCTTATCCTGCCTCTCTAATGAACATCACAAATTTTGTTCGCACCAGCACTTTCATGCCCTTTTGGCTGTGTCTCTCTACATACTGCAGTTTAAAGCCCCAGCGGTAACATGCGGCTTTTCTGCCTGTAACTTAAGGTTCTCCCTCTTCAAGACCGTCCTTTGCAAACCCAGTCTTCTTTTAGGTCCTTTTCCCTTTCTGCCCCCCTTACTTCTGAGGAAGCCTCCCAGTTGCTGTCTCCAGTCAGCTTCTGAAAACTCATGTCTTCCATAAAGCCTGCCAGTAGTAAATATCTATGTGCCGTCCTGTGTTACCTTGGCTGTGCTCTATTCATTTGATAATTTAAAGGTCTTTAAGGGGACAAAATGGTATTTTGTCTATTTAAAAAAAAAAAAAAAAAAAAAAAAGCATTGTTGCTGTCTGGGTAGTAAGAGCCAGAGTGCTTTTTTTTTATATTGAAAATAAACCTCTGTATGCATATACATAAAAAAGAGAGTGTGTGCATACACACATATAAACATATCCTGTCTGTTATATATATCCCATCTGTGGAATGCAAGGTGAATATACCATTCATATATATATATCTCTCTTTCTCATAAAAAATATTAGTCTTCTAATATCTTGTTCAAAATGTTGATTTTAATCTATTGGAAAAAATACGCTTATATGTATTTTAGAATAGTTTATTGTTTTCTGGTTTTTTTTTACGCCTACAGCATCATCATATTTTTCTTCTTTAAGATGTACATTCTAATGTAATTTAAAGGCACATGGCCTGGCCCTAACTGATGTGTTTAATAACTATCATCTGTGTCCTTCTGACTAATAAATAGTTCTGTTTCCTGCTGTCAAAAATTGAAGTGAAATGCATGTGCATCAGAGAAAGAGAAAAATCAAATACATCCCTCCTCAGACAATCAATCAAAAGCGACAGGCCCTTTAACATACAATTTGTAGGGCACTGTAGTTTTAAAATGGGAACTGTCTGTAACATGTAGCTAGAAGCCTTTGTGGCTTTAACATTTGACAAAAGCACATCCACCGAATGGAAGAACAAGGCAATATATAGTTCGAGAGACTTTAGGAAAATACTTTCTCCTCAAGCAGCATGTCCCTCTGTAAACCTAGATGCCATAATAAGATGCCACATTTGTACATCTGTGTCCAAAATGTGGCATTTTGTATTGCGTTTATCCAGTATTTGGTTTCTTGAGACTCACTGCTGTTGCCCCTGACATGTTTTTTTCCACATTTAAAACAAACTGTCTGCATTTGACAATATGACTAATTCATGATGTGTGGCGGCTGATTCCTTTAAAATACATCTTGCAAATATTTCTGTTAAATGCCAGAAAAAATACAGCATGTGAAAATATAGTGGCATAAGATATTGATTTTAATTTGAATTACAAAAAGAATCTGATAATTTAAGCCAACAGTTCTCTTGATTTTGATGTCTTTTAAGCAGAAATTAGAATTTATATTACATGGTGTCAGAAAGCTCTTAACATTTATAAATGCTCACTCCTGCAAGTTAAAAATCCTGGTTCATAATTCCCACTCTGGGTCTTGTGAGGCACTTTTCAATCATTTCTCTCTGCTAATTTTGGTGTCACCCTCATTTCTTTTTAAAAGATTCATTTTGAGCAAATTTGTAAATGGCCCTGATGTGTTCTACAATTTAGTCAATTACTGTTTCAGCCTGCAAGCCTCCTGGGAAACGGAACATACATGGCCTGAAGGTACGAATTTCAATAATTGTTTCAGTAAAGTTAGATGGATTTGTAATGCTGTGTTCCACTTATTGAAATGTCAAATAAAACTGCACTTTCTTGAGCTCTGACAAGCAGGTTTTTTTTTTTATTTTTTGTGTGTGTGAGGGTGGGAGAAGGATTCATCTGCTGGGTGTTGGCTGCGATATCTATATATGCAGTTTTATTAAAAATGGAATTGCCTTTCTTTTTGTTTTTAACCTCTGTTAATAAGGTTCCTAAATTTCAATATTCAGTTTATCAGCTAATGTCTGCTACTACTTCAAAGAGTTTAAAAAACCCCACCATGTTCATTTGATTTCAGTAATTTATCTAAGTGTGGGAGGCACTGCAGTGAAATTCTTTTAGGTCATTTGATTCATTCAGGTAGGCTTATTGCTTCTGTAATCGTACCCATTTTGAAATGCAGAAGACTACGGATATATTAAATGATTGTTTAGTTTTTAAAATGAGAATAAATGGTGGACATATGATCTCTCTTTCTGTATTATTTAACTAAGCTTTTAAGAGGTAAAGATAGTACATTGTAGTCCGTGAATTGTATAGCCTGCTAACCTACATACAGGCGAGACCTCAACCATCGGCATGCCTAGCAACAAGCTAATTAACCTTCATAGTGAAATGAGAAATTCATGGCAAATTACAGGTTAATTAGAACAGTGTCCTCTGAACACAAACGACTGATAAAGATTCTTTCCCTGCCTGCAGGTAAATACGCGAGCAGGGTCTGCTAATAATAGCAGTTCGGCAGTCTCGGATTCCCTTCCAAGCAATAGGTAAGAGTCCAGAATGGGAGCATATGTTTTGTTTTGTTTTCTTTTATTAAAACAAAATGGAACCTTGTGTGCGGTAGTTACCAACGATAAGCTTGATGTTGAATAACTTTTTCAATATGACTACTGGGCACGCAGGAGTGAAGTGGGGAAGACGGAGTTACCTTGATTCATGGATCTTGTTAGACTCGTACTGCTGGTTCTTCAGGAGAATTATTTTTTGCTGAAAGAAATAAGTCTTTGCTGGCTATTTCAGATGGCTTTGTCCTTTATAAAGCATTGGAATACTGTTTAGGGGTGAGCTAATTTGTTTCAGCTGATCTAATAATCACTGTCTATGGCAAGGTCTGCATGTTCAGGTCTTCGTTGCTTATCTCATTCCAGGATTCTTTGGTTTTAAAATTTGATACCCAATTCAGTAGGTTTATTATTGTGGGGTAAGATTTTTTTGAAAATCTGAGCAGCGTAGGTGCCCTGTTTCATACAGTTTTAGGAAAGTTTTGGAGGCCATCTCTCTTACCTTTCTTTTTAGATTCCAGACCTAATTTCAAAACCCACGTTAAGATCTTAAAATGCAAGAGAACTCTTCCTCTTTTTTCCCTAGAGATCTGTTTTTAAATACTGGAGCATGAACTCCCTTTTATTACATGAACTGTTACAGGAAGGTGATGTACTAAATACTGATGTTAAAACAAACAAAAACAACCCCCACAAAAAACCTTGTGTGTTCTTAAAAGGAAATAAGAAAAGTCTGGCTTCATCCTCTTCATGTAAAAGCATATTTGAAACATGGGAATAGAAATCTCTGGAGATCCCTTTCAACCTAAATTATTCTATTATTCTAATAAGCATATAATATTAGATTTATCTGTGTATCAGCATGCTGCTCCCTTTTCTCTCCGAGAGCATTTTGAAAAAGAATTGAGGGAGATGAACATGATGAAAGGCACAATCGTATTGCGTTAAGCATGTTCAGTCGGTGAAGTGTCGGTACCCGTTCTGGCGGACGCCACGAAGCGCTGCAGTGGTGGGACTGTCCCACAAACCTTGTCCTTGCGTGGTGGGACTGATGTGACGTGGTTACCCGCTGACGAGGAGGATGCCACCCCACGTGGTTGGCAGCAGTGCTGGAGTTGTGCTGCAGTGGGTAGTCCCATTCAGGTACCACTAAAACCAGTTTTGATGCTCCCTTTAGTGGCTTTGCTAATTGTAGAGATTAAAAAAAGAAAGGCAGTACCCTGTGTCAGTCTCCTCTGGCAAAGTTTGCCCCCATCCCTTGGGGGAGACTTGCTGTGTGTTGCAATGGTGAAGATCCTATCCAAGACTCTTTAAAGAAAATAAATCTGAATGTCTCTATGAACTGCAGTCCTCCTCCCAATCTGTCATACCGCCGAACTAAATAAAGCTGCTCTCTGTCGCTGTTGTGCTTTGGCGTTCAGTACTTCCTGTACTTTGAGTTTGTTCTTAAAGTGCATTGAAAATGAAGCTTCTAGAAGATTCTTGTCACCTTATTTGGTGGTTAATTGCCATTCCTTTTCCGAAACCTTCTGCACTATGAGTTTTGTTTTTGAAGTAATTGAAAGTCTCTCTTTGTTTCATGTTCACAAATTGTTAGTCATGAAAGATGACAAGATCAACTTATGTTTCCTTGGAAAACTTAATTTTTCTTTAAAGTAGTCGTGGGAACAAGAGGCCTATTAAAGAACAAAGCCACCAAATATGAAATCTGTGTTTTCACTGTTCTTGTTAATAATGATCTGTGATCAAGACACATGCACATGCCTTTCAAGAATATATTATTTTGTACTTTTTTTTTTAACTTCAATAATAAGAGCAGAATGTGTCTTTGAGATTAAGTTTTGCAGACATACTTCTACCCAAGCGGTTTGTTGTGTTGAACGTACAAGGAACAGAGTTTGTCAGGAAAGGAGGTGAAGCAGTATTTTGCGAGTGGGTGGAAGTAGTTTGAAGCCATTGATGGTTTTACCTACAAACACACCATGCTGATAGTTGTGGTTTGTTAAAGTTCTCTCACTAGAAAAAAATAATATGGGTCATTTTGCCTGATGTAAGACTACTGACAGATGAGTAGTTTCTCCTGAAAAAGCACAGGGACTGCAGCAGCAGCAGGTTGACCTGGAATGGATGCACATGGCAATCTGGGCTCGCCCCCCTCCATTTAGGCATGTCCCTGAGATGCTTAAATCAGGAGTTGCACTCACCTGCTTACCGTGTTCCAGTCTGCTGTCAGCTGAGGTAGTGAGGCATCATCAATGGCACACCCTTCCATGGCAGGTTTATAGAAATTATTGAGGAATAATGCCTTAAGGGATTTTAAAACAAGGTAAGGCTCCTGAAAACTAGATGTGAACCTTATTTTCCTGTTGTTTTTTGGAACACCTGGTGTGTGAGGGTATCTCTTTTTCTTTTTCTTCTTTGAACTCACAAAGAATAGGCTGTATCTCAAAGGGTAGTATAGTCAGGTAGCTAAAAAAGCTAGTCTGTAAAGGTGAAAAATATATTGATTTTCTTAAATGTTCGTTGCCTCTCCATTTCTGCTGTCCGCAGTTTGAGCAGTGGCTGTACTGAACATCAGTCAGCGTTGCTAAAGCTAAATCTATTCAGAATATGTAACCATGAACTTAACCTGATGGCTTGTTGTTTTTTATGGTTTCACTTCATTTTGTAGAGTGAAATGGCACAGTCATTAAAAATAATTGCCTTTTGTTTTTTCAGCTTAAAAAAGTCTTCTGCAGAGCTGAAGAAGATACTTGCAAATGGCCAGGTAGGTGCACTGACTTGAGCCTCGGCTACATGCATGTCTCGTTACTGCCTAATACTGCGGTGATTGGCATACCACAAATAGGTGGAGAGATGCTTACTGCTCATTTAGTTGTAATGTGTTCTTTTAATACAGAATTGGACGGACCATGCAAACCTTCATGATATGAATGAGTTATGTGTCCTGATTTACTTTGATTGGCATGGCAATTTGCTTCCCATTTCTCAAAATGTGCTAATCAGATTTAGCTCCAGATAGATGGAAGTACCTCACACGTGTTGCACTGCTGCCACAATTTCAGGGAAGAAAGTTAATCAATTTTGAATAACGAAGTCAACTGCTCAGTTAGAATGACCTTTGTATTTTTTAGGGCAGTAGATACTTAAATATTTAGCAGGTTCTTGCAAGGAGCTGATCTGTAACCTTATGTTGTAGCTTCCTAAAAAAAAAAACCAACCAACCAACCAACCAAAAAAAAAACCCAACTAAACCGAGAATTACCCCAAAGTTGTAGAAAGCTGTCTTATTGCTTTCTCTTCCTGCTCCAGGCATTCAGATTCTCGCACCCAGAAGTGAAAGGTTTAATGTAACAATTGATGGACAAGTGGATGTCCTGGACAAACGGAGCAATCATTTCGTACCCATTTTGAGCTGAATGTATGAGCAGGCTTGCAGTGGCATAATGACATTAAATATACACTGTTAAATTAAACTACCTTAAAAGAATCCCGGATTCTTCAGCAGCAACATAAATATGTTTTAATGTTTGTCATAGTGAAAGCCCTTTGATAGCCTTGGAGGCAGGCACCTGTCCATTGCGATCAAGCTTGCCTATTAGGCTCTATTGACTGAGACATCTGTGTCACTGCAAATAAAAGACTCTTATTGATTTTCTTAACTGCTGTTCACTTCCCCTCCATGTTTCGAAGGCTGAAATCTTAATTATCTCAGATGCGTATTCAGTGCCTTCACACAATGACCTCTCCAAGCCTCATTGGCATTTCATGAATCAAGTAGTTGTAGTTGAGCGTGTCAAGAAGATAAAGGCAGGTCTTCATGTTTGTCCTTCAGTATCACCTGTAACATTGTGGTCTAATAGATGAGAGTGCCCCTCTAAAACGGGAGTCGAACAGCCCGGTATTGCAGCCTTGCCTATTTGGCACTGCATCCTTTGAATACAGCTTGGAAGTAGTATTTTTAAGCTTGTCAGCGTTCCTTACGTGCGGGCATAGTTTAATATTCACAGATTCGTACCAGGTAGATTTATTAACGTTTCAAAATTGTAGCTAAACAATATATTTCTCTGGATAACTTAAAAGTATCTAAGTACCTGCAGCATGCTTCTGAACTTTTAAAAGGAAGTTGATAATTACTCCAATATTACTAATTTTTTTAAAGTAGAATTACTGAATGTGAGCAAAAGCCATCTTTTTGTGATTGAGTCCATGAACTGTATTTGGCATTTTATTTGCTCTAAGTAATAGAAATGAGCGTTTTGTGTGCCCTGCGATAGATTGTTACAGATTTCTTTCCTGCGTAGCAGAATTTTAGAAGGATGTAAAGGAACCAAAACCCTTACTATGATATTAAAAATTGTTACTTAAAACCATTAAAAAACCAAGAAAATAAAAAATGAGTTTTAATACTACCTTTTAGTCACACTGCTCTGATAGGAAATACGCTGCTTTCTGTCAAGAGAAAATGCTTTTTGTTATGCTGCGTTGTGTTCTGCAAAATTTGGTCACAGATGCCTAACTGGAAATAGGTTTCTAGTTGTAACTTTAACTTTTCCTCCTTTTGGGAGATTAAGTCACACTTATCATTGCTTAAATATGGGTTGGGTTATTATTTTTTATTATTTTTTGGCAGTTTATGCTTTCAGGCATTCATAATGATATTCCTCTAGTAGTTTCCATTTAGGTTTAATAAGGAATTCATATTAATCATTAAAAGAAGGGGACATGATTCTTCAAGATAATCAAATATTGACAGGTTAGAAATAGCTTTCTGCCTAGGTTCATTGATATAGGTGATGTGATATAAATATTTATTTCTTTTCTGTCACTCAGAGTAAATGCCACCAATTGATTCAGCATTGATATAGTGTCAACAGTTCATAAGAAACATTTGACTGGCTTGTGTTTTCCGATTAGTCTCTGCTCTATAAAGTGGGATTTACTAAATCTCTTCAATTGTCTGCTCATAGAGTGTGACTGCTTTCTGAAACCATTATTGCTTCGATTCGTAAAGCAAAGGTATGGCTATAGGACTTTGCCTCTGTCAGGCCTCTACATATAAAATAAGGATTAATTGAGCATTTTGTTTTTAATGATTTACAAGAGATAGACGCTGATTTCTTTCAAAAACAGCAGGTATAAGCAAGGGATGTTTTGTTTGCTGATCCGTAATTGAAGTCTGGTTTGCTTTTTCATTAATTCTGTTAATATTGGCATCCAATCAAACTTGGTTTTGCGGGTTTAATATTCCAGTCCATACTGTCGAGTTCATTGTTATTATGTTATCATTTTATGATTGAGAATCCAGTTTTCCCAGTAAAATAAATAAATCACCACAGGTTTTTGGCATCTTTATTTGAGCCAGTAAATCACACTTTATCTCTCTATCGGTTGCTGGCAGATACTTGCTCCACCCCAGTCTTCCTATTTCACCCTGGGTTTCTGGTTGCTCTTTGTGCCTAGAGACAAGAAGTGGTGCTGGGCTGGCGGCGGGCGCGGCGCGGCATCGCAGCGCGGCGCTGCTCCTGGCCCTGGCTTTTAGGGAGTGGTGTGAAGAAAACGCTCTCCTTTTACCAGTTAGCAAAAAGCAGGAGAAAAGAGAAAAAGCTTCATGTCTCTGGTTCTGCTCAATTTGTTGCTTATAACTTGTGTAACTACAAAAAAATTCTTCTCCCCCCCCCCCCCCCCCCCAAGAAGCAAAGATACAAGTATGTTCATAGCTTTGTGGATTCATTTGATTTCTCTTAAGAGTTTTGTTGATAAGAACGTTGCTGGGAATATAGGAGAGAGATGTTTGTTGTTACCTCAAAGACTGGAGAATTAAAGTCCTCCAGCTTAGGAGAGCAGAACTCCTTAAACACAGTATGCGTTTTAAATTAATGAGTACTGCAGTCTGAGAGAAATTATGTTTAGAGCAAGGGATCCGATATAGATTCTCTATATATTTTAAAACCCATTAATGAATTGTTGTTCCTTAGGAGGTGTCTCTTTTTCCCCTCGTTATTTGCATTTTCTGGTTGTTGCAATATGAAAGATAGCTTTCAGTAATAAAATGAATTTTCATTTTCATCGTAGGCCTTGATGCTTGAATGGGCCGTTTCATGCCCTCTTAAGATATCTGGCCCAGGTTTAACTACAAATAGGTAATAAGGTAGAGTCAACTTCTGCTTTGAGGTATTTTGAATTTTCTCAAAACTGGGAGACTTTGACCTCACTGGAAGAAATGCGTAGAGAAGAATAGTTCCTGTGAGAACCAAGCGTGCTTTTTATTCAGGTAGTGAAAGGAAAGAACACAAATTTTGGAGTTCATAATTTCTGTCCTTAAACCATATTATTTTAAATCAATTAAACATTCCATTTTCTGTTGGTAAGACATGCTGAATATTGACTCTTCAGGGCGTTTCAGCTTGTTACCATCACTTACTTCTTCCAGTTGAAGCCAGGGGCAAAGTTCCTCTTATCTTCACTGACATGATATGAAAGGGGACGCTTAACCGTGGCTTAGTAACTGAAGGGCACATGTCCCCACTGAATTTTAAAAGCCCTTTCAGAAGTTGGGTAAATACAGATAGTTAGCTTATGGCGAGGTCTGCATGGCTCTCGCTGTGGTGCTCGTGGTACTTGAAACAGCTAATTTGAAGCTATTTCAGATGTGCTTGCGTGATCTCTAATCACATCAGTGACAGCAGAGCAGACATATCATTAGGGGTTTTTTGATGCCTTTTAGCACACAAAAACGACAGAAAGTCTTCAAGCAGCCATGCCAACTCATGTAAAATGTTTAACTTGGTATCCCATCAAATATAAATACTTAATAGAAACAAGTTAATGACTTGGTAACAAATTCCTAGCAAAATATCTTTTAAAAATGGGGTTTGCCCAGACATTTATACTTGCAGTGGTCAGGCAATGGAGGAGATCCTTTTGGAATAACAAGTGCATGCAGCCCAGAATTTACTGTCATTAAAATATTTCATTTCAAGTATGCATATGCGTTCCAAAAATGTCTGTAGTGATTTTTTTTTTTTTCATACGTGGTTTACCTGGAAAATCAGTATAACTGTGTTTGTACAGGAGAAGGTTGAACTGTAGTTTTACATTTGAATTGCTCACCCAGTAAGGTGATGTATAATAAGCTTTTAAAAAAATCCATATCAGAAAGATCCCAAATTCCAGCATTCGCTATGTACAGTGCTTGTATCAGGCTTCTGCTCAAATATCTGAGGCTATCATCGTATCTGGAGAGTTGTGTCAGTGAGCAAAAAGATTGAGGCAAGCAATTAGTTGTGTATTTCAAGGAAAATTATTTTTATTGGACAGCAATTCAAGACTATTTTTTTTCCCCGAATATTTGCTGTAGTTAAAAGGTGTATATAAATTAAGCACTGCGAAGGAATCCTACTGACAGAACTGTCACTCAATTAGTATCAATTATGCCGATTCCAGGATAAATCATCAACTTTTCTAGCCGTACTTAAGATGACAGTTTTCTGTTGGATTGTTTCCATTCACCTCCAACTTTGGCTTTGGTTATGTGCTGTTCTGGAGACCCTTTTCCTATCAGTATCTGTGACCTGACCCTCTTGAGCTATATTATATCATTCCATTTTGACACCTTTTATCAAACTTTAATGAAATGACCCAGGCAAACAAATTGTCATTAAACTTTCCATCACTTTGTCCCTTGGTATCGTCTTTTATAAATTGGACAGCAAATGTTGTATTGATCTTCTCGTTCTTGCAGCTGAACTTGAAATGACCCAGACTGCTTGTTGTTTATGGCCTAGAGTTGCTTTTCCTTGACATTTCCATCCACAGCATGACATCTCTTTTGTTTTTCTTTCTTTCTTGTGGAGATGAATGAACAAGACATACGGTATCGAGACATCCTCGGTCATGGCAATGGAGGCACAGTCTACAAGTGAGTGTTGAATTTCACTTAAAATTTTTGAAAATAAAATTTAACAGCGCTCTTTCCCCCCCCCTCCCCCCTTCATATTTTTAGTGAGATATAGGTGGGCCATTGCTGCTATGCAGAAAAGATTATAAAAGAAATTCTTAATATAAACTTTTTCAGAATTCTCTTTACATGTTTACAAGGTATCTGCTTTTGGGTGCCGTGAGGGCTGGTGCATTTTTATTATCTTTTTAATACTTAGCTTGGAATCCCTCCTGGGTAACATGTTAATGGTTCACAAGTGGAACTTGAAATGTCCTGAAGCGTAATGAATTGCCTTCGGTATTTGCAATGCCATTATTCTTGCTGGCTCACCACGCCCTTTGCTAGCCCAGTGCTGAGTGACACCGGTGGGATGGGATGACACCATTGCTCTGCCTTTCTCTAGCAATTCAAAATTAGTAAATACCCCTTTCACTGTTGCAGTGACTTCCCTCCCTTACGAGCAGCTTCACACACAGGCTGATGAATGTATTAAATGATAAACTCCCCCAAATTTTGGTAGTGAAGCTTATACCCTGCAGCCAGTATTAATTTTAATATTGTAAAGATTATAATAGCAGAGAGATAGTTTGCTCGACAGGAAAGTCTTTCTCATGCATAGTGCAAAGTTTAAACTACATAATGTAATATCTGGTACTTAATAGTCTGCAGTGGTGTATGAAAAATATTCCACTAGGAATTAAGAAATCCATACTTTGTAAGAAAGCCCTGAGGGAGTAATAAAGGTTTCCTCCAGAGAGCTATTTACCATATACAGTAACCCAGCATCCCATTATGATTTTGTTTATACCTTAGACATTTTAACTTTGATATTAATAATTTTTTTTTTTAAATGTTTTAAAAGCTACGGTGCATTTAGTGTAGTTTCTAATTGGCTGCCAACATTGCAAAATGACTAGCTTCGGTCTCCTTGCAGAAGGTTTAATGAAAATGGACTTCCAAAACTTTAAAGGGACAAATCTGGTCTTTGAATGGACTCTTCAGAAATCAGGTTAGCCTTGTAGGTGGAACGTAGTTCAGAAATCTCATTGACGTCCTCTTGTAGAAAGATATTCCTAGACCAAGAAACTTGGAGAAACGGTGTTCTTTTCTTACTTTATAATGAGAAAGATTTGAGAAGAGAGAGTGCTGAAGTTTACAGCTCAGTCAGTGACTTCTTGGTGTTTTGTGATTTAGAGAAGGTTGCTTCCCTTCCCCACGTACTGATGGAGGCTCCGGGAGTGGATGTAGGTGGGAGAAGCATCGCAAAGGAGGGCCACGTGCTCTGATCCCTGTGGAAGGCACTTGAGGCACAATTAGGGAAAAGGAATATCCCACAAAGTGAGGGAACCCGCATGTGTCACTGTTACCCAATTTGGGGTTATTTTCTATACAGAAGTAGCTGAAATAAGGAGCTAGCAGTGCAAAATCATGAGCTGCCTAAGAAGGCCGTACTAGGTTGTACCAAAAGTCTCTCCAGTTCATCCTGTGCCTTACAGTGGCCACAGTCTAAGGGATGTAAACCAAGGCAAGTGAACGTGTGCTTTGCTAACCTTTTTGCACTGAGGGTCTGCTGACCTTGATGTCTGTTGGTCAAGTTGTGTGCCTTACTCACAAGGAACAGCTCTATTCCCTGTGCGTGGTCCGTACAATGAGACAGTGCTTTTAGATGCAGAAGGCAGTACAAAAATGTCTCATTCTTCCATGATGTTGCCACGTGCATAGCATGTATTTCACACTTCACAAAATTCAGACGGGAAATTTGGATAAAATGCTATGTAAAGCCAAACTTGCAGCTGTTGACTTCTTTTTGTATTCTTGAAAGGTAGTATAGTTACCTGCCTGCTTTTTGTTTAATGTTTTTACAAAAATGTTTTTCTCTTGTGGTGACTACTGCTTTAGTAAGAGTCTGCAGGAGTGATGGAGGAGATGTGAACGCTCAAGTTGCAGAGGATAACAGCACAGGAGGGAAAGCGTAATACTTCTGGCACTTCTGCGTTGGTGTGCTACGTTGTGTGGGCTGATGGCGTGATGGCTTCGTTAAGTGGTTGAGAGTTGCATGTGCCTGCAATCTGAGAAAGTAAAAAATTTTACCTGTAAAAACACGAGCCCTCTTATGTATCAGGGAAATATTTCTACCTTTCTTCTTCCTTTTTATTGCATTTGTATTTTAAATTAGCAGTTGCAGTGACTTCACAGTACTTTCTCTAGCGCGAGTGTCATTTTGCACTGCTTCAGGGAACGTGCACCATTTTTGTGTGGATGTTTTACGCGTTCCTGAAGTTTGACTTTCTTTGCAACGCAAACAATAGCAGAATATAAACACGAAATACAGTTTTCTCCCAAAACTGACTTCTAAGCCATGCTTTCCTCTCAGATCTTTCCGAAGTTGTTTCTTGGTGCATGGGATTGAAGAGTTGTACCAATGCACTCTCATCCCTGGAGAGCTGCTGGTTGCTGCTGTTGCAGGGAGTTGGCCGTTACCGTGCCGTGGTGCTGTGCTTTGGACAAAGCACACAGAACTTCCCACCTTGGAACAATCACCCCTTTGTAAAGGGGAGCCTCTTCTCCCTTGCCAAAGGAGCATCTGTGCTGCTACACAAGCCAATAAGAAATTGCAAAATGGAATACTTACAGGTAGCTGGATTGCACTAGTCATGGATAGCAACCCACATATATTTTATTCCAGTAAATCAATGAACATTTGTCAAATAAAATTAATTGCCAACGTTTGGCTGTTTTCCTCTTCCAGCATTCCATGCTGTTGGTTTGTTTCAGAAGAGGCTGTGTGTAGTATTGATCCGAATCTAAAGAACGAGCGTGTCTATGTGGTATCTTTTTTTCTTTCTTCCTAGCTCTTTATACTAAGTCATATCCATTATGGCAATGATATATTATCAGCATTCAGCAAACAAGATAGCGTGTCGCAGGTCGCTGAGCAAAAATTTTCAGCCTCTCTTTCCACGTGAATTAACTACTATTGAAATAGTTTATTGAGATTGAGGTATTGATCACTTTTCATGCTAACCTTGGCTTAAGGGGGGAGAGGGGAGGTGGTTTTGTTCTCCTTGGAAGACGCAATGTTTAGTTAGAAAATGTATTTCATTTATTTGGGTTCTTTACAGCTGCAACTGTTTTATTGCTTGGAGAAGAGGTATCTTAGCTTTATTTTTATGACAGTATAATTATACTTTAGAAATACACTTGATTACTGTGTGTAGCAAAATTGTTCCAGTATATTGGCTTGGCCAATATTGCTATACAAACAACTTTTCAGTCAATTGAGTCTGGTAAAAAATCAATACTTTATAGCAATATTTCTAGGGAGAACTTGCTGAATCTAAATGTTTTTCCTGTTCTAAAAAGAAGGGGTTTTATAGTTGTTTGACTTCCTATTTTTCCTCTACCTTTTGATACAATGTTTTTCTTAATTAAGGAATGATAACAGTTATAGAGTTAGATACAGCAAAAACCGGTTAATTATTCTTGCTTTCTGATTGCTTGTATTTTCAAAAATATGTGAGAGCATCTAAATAATCCCAAACTGTATATTTAAAAAGTGTCTTTGAATATACAAACAATCAGAAAGCAAGAATTCTTCCACTGGTGCGTAGTGGGCATCGCGTACTCTGTCTTGAGTACAGATTGTCAAGAAAGTAATGAAATCGGCTGTAACGAAGACTGAAAGCGCCCTGGTGTCTTTCTCTTCTGTTTGCCCGTTGTTGTAGGTAGTTGACATCATTAACTGGGATTTCCACTTTCCACGGAGTATTTTAAGTCCAATTCTATGGATTTTTGGAAACTCAGCTGCCATTATTTCGTGGAGGTTTGCACCTCTCCTGACAGGAGGGCCCTAAGACTGTTACACTGGTAGATGCACGACCTTCCAGCTCTGCAACAGAATTTCTAATTTTTTATCCACTATTTTATAGAAGCTGATAAGGTGGAGAACGTACAGTTTGGGCTGCTTCACAGCAGGAGAAAACATCTGTATACCAGCACATCTATGGTATCTACTTAAATTGCTTTTTTTTTTTTTTTTTTGAAAAAATCATTCGCTGGTAGGTCCAAAAGACATTTAAAGTGTGTGCTTCTGTGCTGCATCTTTTAAGTCCATCGTTGGCTGCAGAGCTCTGAGAGACTGTTTTGATAAGATTGCTCCTTTTTACGTCAGTGAAAGAAGGTTAACGTTTTGGTTTGTAATGGGATGGATACACTCTGCCAGCCAGTCTCAGGAGTAGCTACATTAAATTATTTAGACCTAAAATCCTTAGCTGTGTGCATTGTGAACCTAAGTATTACGAAGCAGAGGTATTTATCTCTGGCAAATAATTACTCTGTGAAGTCTCTCACCTGGCATATCTGAAGTATCTCTATTTCCTTCCTTTACATACAAGCAAAAAGAATATTTTTCTCTTATTTCATGTTTTCTGGTTTTTGCTTTGCAGTTGTAGCTAATGAGAAGTGAGATGTTGAAGGAACTCTAGGGGATGGTATAGCCTTTTGTGTGTCTGGGGTTTTCTTAAAATGTGTGTTGTGTATGGTTTGTAAATCTGGATTCTGTTAGAGGAGCCTTCAGCAGCAGTAAGCTATAACGCTCTGTGCGCTGAAATAAACGTAAAGTCCCAATGATGCCTTAATTAATTTGCGAAGTTACCTAGTATCTGGGAGAGAGGGAAGGAAAGGGAGAATCGGTTATCATCTTAGCAAAATGCTGTTAAACCAGACGGCTTCACTTTAAGTTGAGTAATTGGGAAAGAAGTGGCTGTTGATGACGTACCGCCCAGAAGAATTGTATAGCTAGGGAAAATACGGGTAAATGCGGAAGCTTAATTTGTTTGAGCAATTTACTCGAGCTGTTCGGTTGAGCTGTACATTCCAGCATATGCCCATTCCTTTATTCTCTATCGCAACCAACCTCGGGGTGCCCCATTAGCACATTAAACATAGCGCATGGCAAGACAGCTGGGAAGTTGCTATCTCTTGCAAGACAGCCTGCAAACTGTGCCGTGCGAGTGTATTGCAGATCCGCTAACATCAGCAGGGAAAAGCGTCGGTTCTGGAGCGAGGAAGCTGGAGGAGATTTAGCTGTGTTTGAGAGTAAGGGAGGTGGAGGTGATGCAGCTCCGTTTGCTGGAATGGTGATGGAGTAGCCGGAGTTTAACATTGCCTTGAGGAGCTTTGGCGCAGCAAGGTTTGCTCCCTGCGGCTTGTCCCATGGCTTCTCATGCAGGACGCTGCTGCTGTCATGAAGGAGCTCCCTCAAGAGGGTCTCTCCAGTCCCAGTTTGTTCTTTGAAAGGGGTAACTATCGTGCACCTCAAATGCTGCGGGAAGCCGGTCTAAATCTAAGCAGAGCTGTTGCTCTCCTCTGTTCATGCGTGTGTTTTTTCTGTATGAATAGGCAATACAGTAACGTGCCACTCTTTAAAATACTTTCATTCACAGATTGTTTTGGCCCTTTTGCAAAGGAAGCTAGTGTCATCCTCTGCACATGGCAGAGGGTAAGCGCAGACAGAGAGGGAAATGATTTCCCCAAGGTAGCGAAGCAGGGGCAGAAGCAGGAGCTGAGCCCACCTCTGCAGGCTCCCAGCCCGGAGCATCGCCAGCCGACCCACGCGGCTTCATTTGTCTTGTACTTCCCAGGGAAGGTCCTCACTGCGTTTTATACACGTTGCTTGTCCCAGCCTGGTGCTCGATGCAGCTCTGAAAAAAGGAACTATGAGCAGGTTCAGTGTTTTGTTTGGCATTAAAACAAATCTGTGGCCATGTGAAGTCTGAAAATGGCATCTCCCTGCATTCTTGTGTTGCAATTGCGGAGGCATTTTCCTTTATTTCCTTTCCCAGACTACATTCATTTTCTGTTTCTCTTGTTTTGTTTTATTTTTAGTCACACTGAAAAGCAGTGGAACAATAATAGCTGGACTAAGTTAGAAATACCCCACCAAATTTCTGCATATTATCATTGCAGTTTAAACAAGACTGACCAGTGATTGCTGTTCACTTGTTTCTTTTGACCCTGGCTATCACTTGCCTGCCTCATATGAAGATAAAGTACCTCCTTCAAGTCTGACAAAAACCATTCCTTTGCAGAATGGTAGCTGCAGTGAAAGTAAATAAATGAATGGACAGCAATCACAGCCTAGTTGATGAAACTGTTCAATTAAAGCACAGGCATTTACATGGTGTAATTTCCCTAAATTGCCAATGAGCCCCTTTAGACACAACCAGTGTTCAAATTGATTTCAGCATTGATTTTGGCTGAAGCTGATAAATTTCTGCTTGTTAGTTAAAGTAATTTTGCAGAAGACTTTGTACTGCAGTATTGAAGTGTTCATTTAGCTGATGGTTAAAAGAGGAGTTATTTACAGAGGGTTCTACTGTTGTTCTGAGGTGGGACAATTCCCCGGTCATCTTTTTACTTTTAATTTTTAAGCTTCAGTATACAATCAATAGGTTATTGAAACTGATTAAAATGTATCCAGCCAGCTGCCTATGGCTGTTTAATTAGAAACTGGATGATTCTTAAATTAAAGTTGGTTTGTTTGCATTGCATGCCCATGGCTTGGAAGATTAAGTGAATAGTAATCCTGAAAATTTGAGTTTGTTCTTATTGCCAGTGAATGAGGTGGTGTGCGAGCATAGTGCAGCTTGCTTTGCAGCTCACCCCAGCGTGGGCAATATCATCTGGTTCTTGGTTACAAATAACACTCCGTGTAGTAGAGAGTTGGTGGAATTTGCCACAGCCAAGCTATGCCAGGCTTAGAGGCAGTGACCGTTCCCTAACATAGGATACTTTTTAGAATAATGCTTTTGCTCCTAGAAGTGAATGTGAGATGACAAGTGGCAAAAGAACGTGTATTTCTGTAGGAATCCTTTTTTGCCATTGTGCTGCCAGTGTTGTGTTTCAGACTCTCCTTAATCTCTGTTTGATGCCTCTGTGAAGAGCATGGGTGTAACAACACTGGCGAGGTTGACGTTGATTTTTTTTCCATTTCTTTTCTTTGAAAATGCTCACTCCAAATGCTAAAAATTAACTGCTCAGATATCCACTGATCCTCATAAGGATGAGCCAGCCATACGCAGCTCCGATGGATAACCGCCTTCCCTGAACACCACCACAGCTGTTTTAACGACAACGGCAAGGAGCGGTACGAGAGGAGCAATGGCACAGTTGTTTCTAGCGTGTTGCTCATCGGGATGGTATCTCGGTGCAATGCAGTGGTGACTGAGCAGCGTAACTAACCTCACGGGGTTTGTGCTGTCAACCTGCTCCTGGGAAAGAGCAAGCTTTCTACTTGAAACTGAACCATGATTAGAAGAAAACTCTTTTAGCTATTGCAGTGAATACCTAGAAAACTTTTACTTCTTGGCACATTTCTCTTTTCTAGTACTGGTCATTACTGAATTACTGAACAGCTCTGTTTTTTCTTAATAGTTGTTATACTGCAAGTGTCCCGAACCCATCTCTCCTGAACAAATGGTTTGATAATGCAGAAAATCCAGCTTTAGGTCTCCTTGTGGAGAGATGTAAGCATCTAAACTGCCATCATCATAGGACGCGACGTACTTTTTGGCTCACACTGTTGCTTCAAATTTCTTCCAAAAATTGTGATGGGTTTACTTTGTACTGGCAGGCTTTATGCTGTGTCAGATGATGCCTGTCTGTGTCAGTCCAAGCTTATGACTGCTCTGCTGTCTTTTGTTCTTTCAGCTAGTTTAAAGCCAGCAGCTGAAATACATGACTGTGTCTGCATCTGATCGGGGTTGGTCCTGCGGTGGTGAGTGACCTAGCATTGGTGATGGTGGCACCACAGGCAGCGTCAAGGCTAAGCCCTCTTCGTCTTTAGTCCTTTCTGTCTGTACAGGTCTCCCGAAAGATTGGGGACTGAATTGCAATGGGATGGGTACAAGGAGAAGGACTTGTAATCCAGCTTTCAAAGGTTGACCCTGAATGCTTGGCTGCAGTGGAGAAGGAAGACTTAATAGAAGTGGTAACAGATGGAAATAGTAGTAGGTTACAGCATAAAAGAGGTGAGGGATTCATTCTGCTGTGCTTAGGTTTGGATGCCAGCACCGCCTCTTTCCCACAGAGATGGGTTAAGGGAGACATTTTGCTATTCTGCATTTTCTTTATGCAGCTTCTAGTGCCAATTTTGCTCTTTTGAAAAGTTTAAAATTTAGAGACAAGTATTTTTGGTTCGTTTTCTAGTTTAACAACAAATCATTTCGCAATCAGTACTCAAGCATCTGTAATGGGATTTTAGATAGAGGGGAGGTTGGCGTAGATTGCTGTTTGAGCTAGCACAGTCCCCATAAAAGCTCCTTTTTACAACTGCTGTGCACTTTGGATTTCCTGTTTTAACAGCCAGAGAGTCAGGCTAATGTGTTTGTCTATTGCAGAAGGCAACAACTGTCAGGGTGTTTATTTCCTAGAAACAATTTGAATCTCTTTCTTTAGATGGCCATCTGAGTACGTGACAATTCTGTCATTAGACTGCCAGAGTCTGACCAGGAGCGCGACAGACAGTGGCAGTACTAGGAAAAAAGAGGCGAGGGGGAAAGAAAAAATTAACAGTAAACCAAATCTGTGGGTGATTTGCTGCATATAGTTTGCAGCTGGTGACTGGCATGTCATTCTGCAATGCATAACACTTAGAGAATTGCATTCATCTTGCACGACACTGACACAGTTATTTTGCTCTAGGTTATTTCTCACAGGGCAGGAAAATGTTCAGTTTGACTTCATTTGGTGCCCTTATATCTGAAGGCGCGGCGTGCTACAACCGTAGCTTTTTGTGTTAACTTTTTAACTCAAATAAGAAACCTAGGCCTTCTCTGGGTATGTTCGCTTTCCTTAGGAAATACTCTGCCTCAGTCCCAGAGACCTTTTGTGCGTGTTACTCTGTGCGTCAAGCGAGGAGGGTGTCTGGAGGACCTCCTCTGCAGTTCATCAGTGCAGCGCGACGGGCGGGCTGATACAGATACGGGGAAACGGGACAGTATTTGCCATTCTTGTCGAGTGAAAGGATGTCTTGATGTTTTTAACAAACGTGTATAATGAATACATGCCGAGGTGTGAAGCAGAAGGAAATGTATCTGGGAGAAAGGACCTGAAATATTTACTCTTATTTTTACTTTATGGCCTCAGGTTGCCACCTTGGGAGGTTCAGATTGGACATTAGGAGAAACCTCTTCGCCAGTAAGATGGGGCAGCACTGTAACAGGGCACGAGAGAGGCAGGGCATCTCCATCCTTGGGGCTTTCAGCACAGAGCTGGACAAAGCTATGGCTGAGCTCATCCGCTGCTATGGTCCCGCTTCAAGAGGGAGGCTGGATTAGATGGTGTGCAGAGGTCCCTTTCAACCACCCTTTCATCTGCTAAAAGCATCGTTTGGCAGAATGACACACCAACACTTGTAAGCCAGTAGAGCTACAGCAGATCGGAGTTTGTGGCATTAGCCGTAAGTTCCTCTGGTACCTCGACCGGAGGGGAGCTTTGCATCCCTGCAGCCTGCAGCCACATCGCTGATGTAACGGTACTGTCAGTATATCATTTTGTCATATTTGCTGATGTTAGTTATATTTCTAGAAAGGGAAGGGACTGACTCATTGGCATAGCAGACAGGTCATGGCTTTCCCTTGAATCATTTGGTCTTGCCAAGGAGTATCTTATTGATTAGAAATTGTTTCTGTGTCTATTGGGGGAAAAATAGAAAAAATATATCCTGGTAGCCAGAGCGAACAGATGGGAAGCAGGACCTTCTGGGTGGTAGGCTGCTTCAGTGCTTTTTTGCATCAGCATTAGCAGCATGATGTAATAATTTTAGTGAATTTATGCTTCTAGGTAGAGACTGCATTTATTTTGAGTTTTCAGATAATAGTAAACTCAGTTTGTAGTAAAACATTATTGTATATGTTAGGAAAAGCTGTTAGAGAAAGCTCGGGGATCTCTGAGTACTCAGTCCGTGCTTCTGATGTGACCATCCTTAATCACTCGTGTGTGGGCAAATGCTTTACAATTAAAAACTAGAAAACAAATTGAAAATTGCTGTTTCTGTTGAGTGCTTGTGTGTTGAAACCTGAAGTTAGTTCTTTGCTTGCCCTGGAAGAAATTATACCACAATCACAGCACGTAATGCAGCTCCCCACTGTGCTTTTAGGTAAAATTTCTCACAGGGAGAATATAAAATTGTTAGTCTTAGCAAGTTGAAAGAGGGAGAAGTTTTTTGTTTGACATCTAAGCTATTTATTAAGAAGCTTGTGCATGTTCTGTTTGGTTAGTTTTCTTTGATTTATTTTTGAACTAAGTGAGTAGAAACTCGCTATATTCAGTGTATGACACTTTTAGCATTGAATATTAGGATGGACTATGGTTTATTCCATAAAGAGGTTTGAGCTGAAGCATCTTATAATCTCTCCTCTGGTTTTCTTTGCAGTAGCCTCAGGAAGAACAAAGCAGGCAATGTGAAATTCAGCTACCTTCCCCCCCCCCCCTTTTATTTTAAAACAGAAACCAGCTGCTTCTGACGCTTTCATTTTTTAATTTGCTTTCCTGTAGAAACACTTCTTATATATGGGGGGAGAGATGCCGAGGAGTTGGCAGTTCCCCCAAAGCCCTACTCTAGTTTTCCATGATATTGATTTTTATTTTCTGGAACACAAGGGATGCACACGCCGTACTCCGCAGTCCGTCAGAAGTTTTTCCGGCTTAGCTGGAGGGCTTTGTTCAAGCAGAGCGCGCGCTTGCTCACGCCGTCTTTCTTATTCCCCAGAATAACCCAGCTTTCGCCACGGAGCTGGGCACGCCGCCTTTGCAGCGCTCCCTGAGGGGCACTCTCGATTTTCGGAGTCGAGGAGACAAAGTTATGCTAAAGGACTTGGCTCGCGTGGGTCCCTTCAGGGCTTTAAACGTCTAGGGATATGGTTAATACTCAAGGTTAATAAAATATTTGACACAACTGTGCCAGTCTTGCTTAGAAGCTCTCCATTGTAATGGATGTAGGGGGCTCAGAATAATGAACTCTCGTGGGAATGTGAAGGAAGAGATTTACATTTCTTTTCCCCAGTGGGAATGTTTCAAAATACGCGGCGTTTGAAGTCTGCCTGTCCTTTCCTTACGCAACGTGCGGCAGCTTTGAGCCAACCTCTCTGCCTCGCGTGCCCGTGCGCGTTCACCAGGAGGACTTCCCAAAAGGAGATGCCGGCCGCTTCCTCCGTCTCGCGTTAGCACGGTGTGCCAGGGCGGGGGGGAAGGAAGGCCCCCCAAAACTCACCTGCTCCCTGTCGAGCTTCCAGCTTTCTTGCTCCATTTTTCCCCTCTTTCTTGGAGCTCGTGCAGGGCTTTCTACCGCGCTGCCTCTGTTGCTGGGATTTTTTTTTTTTTTTTCTGAGGAGTTTTGAATGTTGCTGCTTTCTTTCCTCCATCTTCCCTGAAGATTTCTGCCCTCTTCTGTGAAACCTATAAAAATTTTGTTGGGAGAGTTACTAATCTGAGTTATTAAAACTTAGTTTTAATTAAACAACAATCTCTTAACTTGGTCCCTGCGCCAGGTACCGCTAATGTGTGTAAGGGGTGCGCCTGCGCTTACTCCTTCCCTCCGTGCTGGTCATCACCTTTCTCCTCATCTGGCGAGTGTTGCATCGGTTACTCAAATCAAGTGCAGTTTTTGTCCCTTATCTGTATTGGACATAGAAACAAAAAATATACTTCTGAGCATTGAGAAAGAAGAGTTTGCTTCCATGAAGAATTTTCGTTTTCTGGGGAAAATGAGTTATTTTCTTGTTTCCCGTATATATTCTGAGACAAAGATGCCATTTTCAACCGCTAGCTTTTACTGTTCGCTTTGAAGGTGTCACCACAGATCAGTTTAAGATATCTACAACTTTTTGCACTATCTGGTCTTTTTACAGACGCACAACGCCTGTTTACGGTCAGACTTTGAATCTGAAAAGAATTCATCGTCTTGTACGAATCCCAAAATGGATTCCTGAGCTTTGCTTTTTTTAATAACTTTAATCGTGATCCTCAGCCTAAAAAAATGCTGTGGCTCCAATAGTTAACAACTGCCTCTTTTTAAATAAGATAAAATTAAAAAATAGTTAGGTGCAGGGTATTGGAGTTGCAGTTTCTTTATGTGCAGAAATAGGGCACCAAACGAATTGTCTGATCGCTGTTGTGTTTATTTTTCTACTATTTTAATAAATACTGTGTCATTATTTTTAAGATGTATATTTTAAAAGTATTTTTAGTATTGGAGAAAGTTGTTATTATGTTGGTTATTAATCTCATAGCATTTCCATCAATTTGCACTTAAAATAATAGAACATGAAGTTGATGGTAGATGCAATTCTCCAACTAAACTGAGCGGGATCTGGATCAGGCCCTGCATAAGAACATATTCTTCCTTTGTCCCAGTGTCCGTTCGGAGCTTCCTCCGCAGAGCGTACAAAGAGCACTCCGTGCCTGGTATTTGTCTTATAAATTGCTAATTAACTAAGAGACAGAGAGGGAAGGGGGCAGGCGCATCGGAGCTGCTTCCTGCACTTGGCAAATCGCAACAAAATTAAAATAATAACTTTTTCTGTTTTTTAATGGTTGACACTGGTATCAAGTGTTCAAAATTACTTTTTAAGCTTCCGATTGCAGAAGTTGGCTCTCTCTGATGTAGTACTGTCTCTTTGATTTCTCCTTACCAATAAATGATTTATAGCCACCTATTCTCAATCATGTTACAGCTTTTGCAGTGGGTCAAAAGCAAACCCCAAACAAACCCCAAGAAAAAAGGGCAGAAGAATGAACTTGTCTTCCCAGAGCCCCTTTGTGCAAGGAATGAAATTTCAGAAACGTCAAAACAGTGTTTTCCTTGAATATTTTGCATTTCAGCGCATTTAACTTCTGCTCTTTACATTTAAGTAGTTCAGCAGCTATTTAGCAACTGTTTTCAGTCGTCTTTAACATCCCCTTGTCTTTACTGTTAGGCACTGCTCAAACGCGTTCCTAGCAAGAGGAGCTGCTGTTGTAGCTGTTTATTAGGCGACCTCATTTGCCAGCCATCCTGGAGGATTTTTAAGTGTGTGTTCACTGAAATGTACAGCGTTGCTGAGGAACCTTCTGCATTTTGCTGCTTTGCTTCGTCTAATGATCTGGTTCTACAATGATGAGTTTGTTTACTTACTTTTGGAGGTGACACTGAAATCTGTGAGAGCTGACCCTTGAGATGAGACTTCACATTCCTTATAGAGTATGAATATTAGTTTAATCTCCTCGTAGACATCCATAGACTTACTGATGGGCGCAGTACGCACAAAACGCATGTTTTTCTTCATGCTGCGCACATTATTCTGTAGGATTTTTTTTTTCAGTGCATCCTTCTGAAGCTACATGAAGGTACTAAATCTTCAGGCTTTAGCTGTGCTGACTGTAACCAAAATGATCAATTCCAACTTACAGTTCTACATCATATCTAACAAAAACGTTTTCCCTACACACTCATTGGAACGGGTAATTACTGTAGCAACTACAGACTAATTTGAAGTGTTAGCTGTTAATTAAAACACTACAGAGGTGTAGGGTTGTCTTTTGGTGTAACCAAAGCTCCTATTCAAACTCCATTAATCACTTTACAGTTATTGTGTTGAGGAAGGTCAGGACAATCGAGATGCCGGATCAGCCTGGAGTAAACAAATTCCTTTCCTCCCAGGTAGCATGCCATTTGCAAGGCCACTGGACACACCGTACCCATGGGCACGGTGTCTCCTTTGTGATCCAATTCTCAGCGATAATTAAATGTTAAATTGGTACTGTCAGTGCTCTGTAAACCAAACCAGGTATCTGCCCTCTGCTGGAAATTTAACCCAAACTTCCACGGATGAATTAGCGTGCATCATAATTAAATAATCAAGTCTTCCCTTTTAATTCACTTGGAAACAGGAGATCTCTCTCATGGAAAAAAGATCAGCTTTCTTGACAAGCTAATTAAGTTGCCAAACTGTCCGGCACAGTACATATTAAGCTAACAGACGTTAAGCATGCTATCTCAACCTGTTCATTTTCTTATCATTTCTGATGATCTTAAGTCCATAATGTTTTGCCACTGTTGATTCATCCATAGTTACAGCAGAGTTCATTTACTCCGTTGGACGCGTTGATTATGCATTCAGCTACCAGTCTGTCGGAGCTTCCTCTGATGATTTTTGCTTTTTGCGTGTTGTGCTGGTATTAAATAACACTGATTTTTTTTTGGTATGCCTTTTTAAACTGTGTTTGCTCCTGAAAGCTAATGCCACTTGGTTACGTAAATGTTTATCCATGAGTTATTAAATTAAGGTGAAGTTTTTAGAAACTTCTGAGCTATTAACAGAAATTATATAAGCGCTCAGGGTTATAAATAAGATTAAACAACAGTCTCGCCCTATAGTATGTATGATTTTGCATGCCAAAAAAAACCTATTAAAGCTTTTCTTCTCCAGTAATAATTGCTAGAGGTATACAGTGGTAAAATATTATAATTCTTTAAAGTTAGTGCCACATATATGACATTACTGTGCATGGTGTCATAAATCAGTATGAGACAATAAAACTAGTGAAGAGGAAAACCTTTAATGGTTTTGTTTTTATGCAAAATTACATCGGATTTTTAGTAGACCTTTTTTTCGCCTACCTTTTTATTTTCTTACGAGTTCATGGTTAGGAATACACAAGTCATTGTTAAATAGCCAATTACAAATGTTTGTCTTCAGAAATTAAGACAAACTGCTCTGGAAATACTGGGGAAAATGATTTTGGGTGCACGTGAGCATTAACAATAATGCTTTCTAACTTTATATGCGCACGCACGTGCTAATCTTAAATAAAAATGCAGAAAGTTCATTTCGCTCATATTTTGTGTGGGTCCTGAGGTTATGACAAAGAATCAGTCATTGCCTGGTTTACTTCCCTTTGATTGATAGAGCTATGTATCTCACCGTCTTACCACCAAAAATACCCGTACGACGGGCAAACTTGCATGATAGACCTTGTTTTACGTGAAGATTCTGAATAATGGATATATCGTAATTTTACGTCATTGAAAAAAAGTGAAAGCGGATAAATTCATACTTACAAGTTTGCTATTACACTGTACAAAAGTCTTCAATGTGTAGATTTTTTTAATATAAAAGGTACAGAAGTAAAAACCTACTAAATGGTTTCATTGTGAGTGTATTCTTTTGATCAATTGTTTTCATCCGTCTTTAGAAATGCTATATAAAATTGGTTTAACGCAAAACGTATTAGCTCCAAGTCATTTTCCTGTGAAATTAGTGTATACATGTTGCACATATGTATAGAGGTAATTTTATGTGATCTCAAGTTATTTAATTTTTCCCCTCATGCAGGGCCTATCATGTCCCTAGTGGAAAAATACTAGCAGTAAAGGTAAGATATTACAGTAATTTTCCTTCTCTTTCTTTCTCTCTGTTCTTTCTTGACCTTGGTTTCCTTCCCCTCCCTCTGATTGTTAGATCTCAATTTGTTTTATTACATTGAAGTCCACGTTGTTTATGCAGCAAAACTCTAGTCCATAAATCCGGTCATTCCAAACGAGCACAGAGTTCCCAGGATCCAGGTTTCGCCCACCGGGAATTGCTTGGCACCGTGTGTAGGTACCACCACGTCTTCCCCTGGGGTTACGCGGATGCAGTCGTGGTTTGAGCCTCTCCAGCGACTGACCGGAGATGCTGCTTCACCGTCCTGAGCCCGGCGTTACAGGAGCGGGGATGGAAAGGTCGCGGGATGTCAGCCTGTACCTTCCTCTGCTAACGCCAAACTGTCCCCAAGGGCGTATTCTTGAGTGGCTCTGCAACCTCATTTTTAAATAAAGAGAATTTCCTTCTTTTCTTTAGGATAATACCCTGTTTTCCTAGGAGATTTTGTGGGTTTAACAGGTTTGTTTATTTTAATATCCCATCCCCCCCGATTGTTTTTTATCCAACTGATTTGGCTTTTTTTCCCCTTGTTAGCATCCTTTGCGGTGAAGCTGTATACTGTAGTGTTAGGCGGCCCGATAAATACCAGTCTTGTCTAAAGGTCAGTTAAAGCTATGGTAAACTAACAGTGCAGTTCTGACAACAGTATGCCAACTCTTGTATGTGATTTGTTAAATTAGATTAAATTTGTAGATTGAATTATTAATACAGTTAACCTATACAAAAATACTGAAATATGTCCTTTTTTTAGTATATCAAACAATTTTTTTTAATTTGGCGATTTTGTTAAAACTCAAAGCAGTAGAGCGTTTTGGAAAACAAATTGTTGCATTCATACAACTCCAATTAATAGTTTGGAATATAAAAAATATATTTTAAAAAACATAATTTATGGAATAATTACTTGGAAAACTGCAAAATGGGCTTTTTGTCTCTTTTTTTTTTTTTTTTGGTTGTCTTTATTTAATCGTTAAATTCTGGTGTAACCGAGTTAAACTAGAAGAATGCGGGGGTAGGAGAGGAGGGCAAGAGGAGTGATGGGAGCCAGTTGCTGCAAGCAGTAATTGGTGTTAAATGGAATTTAAAGGTATAAGATTATAGTAAGACTTCAAATGAAGCACTTATGTTTACCAGGCAGTATTTACATGTATGGTTTCAGATTTAGGCTCAGATTATTGTCTTGTGGTTCCAGTCAGATCTAATTACTAAAAGGAGATTCTGCCCATGTTTCGACTTTGCTGAGGATCACATAAATCCCTTCACTAGGAGAAATGCTTTTGACTTTCCAATGAATTGAAGAAAAGCAAATGCTTCCTCCTGGATTTGAAATGATTCTCTACATGTGGAAAATATGGAAATTGAAATAACATCCAAATAACTTCTGATTATATGGAGTACAAATATCACTTGAAAAAGTTTTTGGAAAAGTCATTTTGAAAAAGTCCTTTCAAGTGGTGTCTGTCATTCCTAAACCTGTTATGAGCAGTTGGAGTAAGACAGGAATTCTCTGAGTTGTAATAGGCACAAAAATGCAGAAAATTTTAATAATCAAAAATTTTTATTACAACTTCCAATGTGGAACTGAAAAAGCTCTTCCCCTAAATGCTGGGGTTGTGTAAGGATGCTGCTTTTCCCTGGTACCTGCTGCACTGCTTCCTCAAATCGTCTTTTTCAAGCTCTACAGAGAGCATCTTCTGTGGCGGCTCCGGCGTTGCTGCTCTGCCGCCTGCCCCGTGCTGCGGCGGGGCTGGCGGTGCCCTCGGAAGCTGCCTGGAGAGGAGGTGGAGCAAGAGAAAAATCGCACGGGCAGGAGGGGAAATGAGTTCACCCTTTGCAAGGTTAATTGAAATCACCTCCCTGTGGCAAAAAATCCTTTCCTCCCAGCAATTTCACCTCCTTGTTTCCCTTGGAGTCCAAGGGTTTGCTTAGTCCTGGTGGATAATTAGCATCCTGAAGATTTGGGAAAGTGGGTTCTCCTGTAGATAGTACCCATGGAGGTCCTGTCACTCTCAATTATACTTTTTTAGTGTGATTTCTGAAGAAATATTGCGTCAACATGTGTGTATTATCATAGTTTAAAATAACATGCCCACAAACTGGAGGTCCGGAAACCTGCTATCATAGTGATTGTGCCGGCTTGCTCTAGTAAGAAAATTACTGAGCGCAGCTATGGCTCGGCATACCCCGCAATAAAAAGAGGGTGGTAGTGCCAGCGTCTTGGCACGAGCCTCACAAGGATCAGGTGTTTTGGCAGAAGATGGCCACGCTAAAAGGGACGTCACTGGGTGGATCTGTGAAAGCAGAGCTCTGCATTTTGGGGGGCTTGTTTTGACAATAATATACAGATTTGATAGGGCAGGATAACATTCTGAAAACCTGTTGATTAAAATGCTTTCGGCTGGTAGATAATCTTGCAAGTATGTCGAACAGGAGAACAAAGCGATGCTGATACCGATGTTATAGACCAAAGCTATGTCATGACATAGTTTACGTAAACTTTACAGATAGATAATGTGCAGAGGATTTAATAGCTTTTTCTAAGGTAACTTTTTTCCTAATTAGAGGGGAAAATCCAAATGAAAAATTTGAGCATGTGCTGGCTGATTGCCAGTCTTCAACTGCTTTTAGTTTCTCCTGCTCTTAAGCTAGCATTTAAATGGACCATTTGATTAATCATTTGTATACTGACTATAATACTCCCAAATTTCCTTTGAGTTGTACATACTGTAAAAGACAATTATGTCGCCACAGATTAAATAAGTGAATTAAAACAGAATAGCAGCTTAATTTGACCTGTGATTTTGCTCTCGTTCCCTTTAGTGGAACGTATGCCACTCCAGCAAATAGATGAAGTCATCCATGACAGCTTGTGATGAATTGCCGTATTTATACTGTATATTTTAATAGCCTCACACTAATTTAAATTGAGCACAGAGTAAATTATAATTCAGTCACTTGACTGCTTGTATTTAACTTGACAACTCATCCTTATTTGTCTTGGAGGTGTAGTGGAGAGCAGAGGAAATATGCTCAGGTATTCCTCTTTTAAAAATTAACCCTTTCCACTTGAAACGTTAGGTATGTTGAGTTCCTGTACGTTATGAGCGTGCTAAGTGGTTCCAAGATTGCTGCATTTTAGGCGGGAACTTAATAAGGAAGATGTGCAGGAGTGCTTGGAGCCCCTTGCTGAATCCCAGAGGACTACTGCGTCATTTAAATTTAAAAAAAGGAAAAAAAAAAGTGCTCCCCTTGTCTAGGATCCTTCTCCAGCTCTTACCTGTGAGGCACCGTTTCGACTAGTTTTGAAATCAGGGCAGGCACTGGAGCTCGGCTGCCAGCCCTTCTTCCCCAGCCAGCCCAGGTCGCCCTTGGCCCCACCTAGATCCGTCCTGGCCATCCGCATCCCCAGGCTCGGTTGCCCCTTGGCAAGCGCGGGTGGCTGGGGACCGCTGACCAGCGGCAACCTGCCGAGCTCCTCTGTTCCTCGGCCTTTGGTTGGTAGCTTCTGGTGCAAACTTGTCAAGAAATTCTGCTCCCGCGTGTGTTGATCGGTGCGGTCTGAACTCACAGCGTGTTATTCTATGCCTGATGAATTCACTTTTCTGCTCTCAATAATTTTGAGAAAATCACGGTGATTTTTTGCTACGAAGTTCTTTCCAAAGGTGCCGTTTTGGGAAAGTTTATTGTTTAATGTTACATCGCATTTGCTCACCTGTGTTACAGTTGCGGAAGCTGCAGCCAAATCCTTCTTCATAGCTTTTTCCTTGGTAGCAATGGGTTTGAGGAGGTTTTGGGTGGTTTTTTTTTTTGTGTGTGTTTTTTTTTTGTTGTTTTTTTCTTTTTTTTTGGTATAACACTGTGCCAGTCCGTGCTTAACACTGTCAGCTCACATATTCTTGTATTTCTTTCACATATGGGTATATTTTTAACATATTCTTATGTATCTTATATTCTCACCTATACAGACTTCATTTTCTAAATAGGCTTGGAAATTTTATACAAAAGGAGGATGACCATGGAGATTACAAATGACAAATGCAGATTAAGGTGGTGCTATATACATATTTTTTTCCTCTTTCTGCCCCTATTGCAATGCTGTAAACAACATAAGGTTCCTCCAGCCTTGGCATCAGATGGGTGCCTCTCCTGTGTTCCGAGTCACGCAAGCCACACGTGTGTAGATGGAAGAAAACACGTCTGTACAGTAGTTATGCAGAGAAAGCGAGACAGCGGTCTCTCCTGATTTATTTTGTGCTGGTAGATGCTTGCCATGCCGTTGCAGTGCAGTTCTGTACGTGCCCTACCCTGTAGTATCCTGACCACTGGTAAATAGGGAAGCTCTGCTTTTCCAGGTTATCCTCGCTATTAGGATGCAGGTTCTGTACGTAAGTATAGTTAATGCAAATCAGCCAGCGACCTTTCCTCATGCCAGGTCGTGGTTGATTGGATGTCAGCGATGTATTTGACGCTGATCGTGCTAACTAGTCATTGCTCGGGTCGGCGAAGCCTTCGCAGCGAACGAGGCAGGGAAATTTCTCACTGTGAGTAGAATTTAGTGAGATAAAATTTAATTTTAGACTGTTGGCAAGATTAAATTCTGTTAATATTCAATGGGGAAACCTGATGGTATTCCAGCAAATTATTTTTAAGTTTTTCACGCTGGAAGAATGTAAGTGAATATTGTTGGCAAATGATTATTGATCTAGACAAGTGTGTTAAACGTTTCTTGGCAGCCCTGTATTACACTTACAATTTAGTTTAGTGACAGCTTTTATAAATAACCCTAAAGCAAACTCTTGATAGAAACAGGTTATCGTTTTTTCTTTTAGACAGATTTTGATACTGTAAAACGCGTGTGTTTGGCAATGGTCTCTGTGTATTTTGTTTCATCAGCAGTATACGCAGCCTATAATATCTATTCTGCTAATTCTGCAAATTGACTGGATTTTGTTTCCCTTTAGCTTAAAGTATTAAACCGTGAAATATTGTGTGATAGCAGACGGAGCCTGGCTAAATGCATTTGGAGTCCATTTTGCTTTATATAGTAGTACTTAATAATTAAGCGTGCAGCTCTTCAAATAGTCATGGCAAAGAATTGTTTCTAAAAGTTGACTTTCAGCGCTGGTTCTCTCAGAACCAGCATCCTTATTAAGAGGATCTGTCCTGGAAAATCCTGAAAACTTGTAACTGCAGGCGCTGCACCCCGCCTTCCCCGCAGCACTCGGTATTTTGGTCCTGGGGAGCGGCCTGGCTCCAAATGATGAACAACGAGGGCATGGATGCAGGAGGCAGCAGACAAGCATGGTGGCGAGCGGCGGGTCGGAGCTGCTGAGTGTTGTTTGTAGTTGTTTTGAGGAATGCTTTGGTGATGCTTACCTAAGCATCTGTACCATCTGCTGGTACTGCATTTTTTTTTCTGTATATTTAAGTTTTCCATGTTTCATACAATGTCAGGAATTTATATAGAAAGGGGGGTAAATATTAAAGAAACTGGAACTGTGAGAGTGATGGCAGGCGACGCTCCTTTAAGGCAACGCTGAGATGTTCGGAGATGCTTTCGCTACTACGGTACCTATTTAGCCCTTAGAGTTGACGTCGGCACGCTCGGCCAGGGCTGCTGGGGTCACAGCCTTCCAGGCCTTTTCACAAGACGCCTTTGGAGCGAGAAGAGTCGGTGCTGGGCAGAGGAGGAGGAGGAGGCCGTGCTGAGCAGGAGCTGGGAGGCGAGCGCACCTCGGGTGAACGCGCAGCAGCCCTGAGTTTAGCGACCTGCAGATCGACCGCGCCTGCTCTTTACATTACGCGTGGGGCTTCTCTTCAAGTTCTAACTCATCTCTTGGTCAAATGGTTAAACCACAAACCTTATGACGCTTCATGGATAAAATTGGCTGTATAACTTAGTGCACTTGTAACTGACTTTTAAAAGTAAATGTCTGTCCTTTCTATTTCCTTCCTTGGCTCATCACTCTATTAAAATATTCTTTCCCCTTATTCCTCTCTTTCCTTTTCTCACGTAAAGATAATTACTACGTGGATCTTCAGTTTTTTATTTTGAATCATTCACTTACTTTTTATGTCAACTCTGATCACGTGTCCATTTTTTGTCTTTTAGGTCATACCCTTAGATATAACACTGGAACTCCAGAAGCAGATAATGTCGGAGTTAGAAATTCTTTATAAGGTATATAGATTTTCTCATTTTCATTATTCTTGCTTATAATAATCTTACAGCAGATTTTAAAACAGGCTTCTCTTTTTCCCTTCTTTTTCCAGTGTGACTCATCATATATCATAGGATTTTATGGTGCTTTTTTTGTAGAAAACAGAATTTCATTGTGTACAGAGTTCATGGATGGTGAGTTGCGTATCTAGTGTGCTTTTGATTGCTAAGTATGTAAATGGGAAAATCATATCAAGATGTGCTTCTCCAGAATGGAGCAAAATGCAGTAGCATGACTCAAAAATATGAAGTATTAATAACTTTGCAGGTAGTTTTTAAAAAAACAGGTTAGTATTGGAATAGCGTTATATTCTCCGTGGTACGCTGTATTTTCCCTGAGTGTAACTTCCCTTACTTTTATTGAAAATGTAAATAGAAGAGAAATAAATGCTAGCTTAATTTGTGGTTTGATATTCGAGTCTTCCATACAATCTGTCCTCGCTGACAAAACAGCTGTTCCTCACTTTTACTGTTTTGATAGCCAAAACAGATTTTCTTTTAAAGAAATCTATTAACCCAATGTCCTATGTGTTTTCAGTGGAAATCGTCTCTTAATTGCAAGACAAGGAATTATTTTCTAACACAGCTGTTTAGCAGTGCTGCGCTGAGTTTCTTTTGGAGTGTACTCTTGTTTCTCCCAGTGTGAATCTTCAGGCCAACAGTATCCCCTTCCCCACAATCTGATGCCAGTGTCGTTATGGAGATGTATTAGTACTTTGCTTTGAAATCTTGTGCTGTGTGGCATTCTTGGAGAAAAGGCAGGAGAAGTATACTGATTACAGCAATTTATAATCATTGCTGCCCTCTGTGTATCAATTCTGAGAGCGTCTCGTGACAGATGCCGTCCCCTTGTGTCTCGTGCGCAAGAACCCCCTTCGCAGCGTTCAACTTTTGACATCACATTGTCGTTACAAGCAATAATCTATTCTTCTCTCCAGGATTTTCTTATGAGCCAGCATTTTATGCCCTATCCAGGTTTTTCACAAAGGTTCGGTTAAGCTGGATGTAAAGAAGTAAGGATCTAGCAAATAATTTGCTGTGGAGGGAAGGCTTTCTGGCAGGAAAAATTTCCAAAGCTAAATGTGTACCATTAAGCATCGTTGAGTAGCTTCTTTCTTTCTGATGGGGACCGCAGATAAAGCCCTTTAGGGTTTTATGGTGCATTTTGTTTTCTCCCTGTTAAAATGGTCTGTTATTACTGTTATTTCTCTCTTTATACTCCCTCTGCCCCTGTGATCGCTGTGCCCCATTTCCAAGTATGAGTATTCTCTCAGATTTTCTATATTTGATGACAAAGTATTCTATTTATTCAGCAAAGCCCACAAGTTAAATTCTTTGCTGTTCTCGTGCTGTGTGACTGTTAGCCATTTCTCTGTTCTGTCCTTGCAATTGCACTCAGACTTGCAAGCCTGTGTTAAGCAGTAGTCACATGCAGTAAGGAAGCATCTGCTCGTGCCGAAACACGCATCTGCCTAGAGTATGTGCGCTCCTAATTCAGAGATTTTTAAAAATGATGGACATAAATGCTTGCAGTTCTGAATTCTTGTTTGAAAATATTTAAGCCTTTAGGGTATGCATCCCTCATGATGTTGCACAACGATGGTGTTGACTGACCATGCACAAATTACTTGGAATTATACTGGAGATGACCTCTGGTCTGCCTCATGTTGTGCGCTCCTTCTGGCAGAAAGCAACAGCAATCATTTAAAGGAAGAACAAAATGCAAATAAAGGGACCTTGCCATATTTTTTTTTTCCCCAGACCTTTAATTTTGACGTGTAAGGATGCAGGTGAAGATAAGAAAAAATACGTTCTCACCCTGCAGATGAACAGCTTTAACCTTGACAAATTTTTAGCCCCTTTGACTGTCTTAGGCCAGTTTGTAGTATTTCCCGAATCCATGTCCCATGACTCTGTTTACCCAGTTGTATCCTGTACCGTATTCCAAAACATAGACATTTCCTTTTTAAATTACCTGGATACAGACAGATCTGCCTCTTTTGGGATCCTCATCACTCACATACACGTAGGAAAGAGGTGCACATAAAGTATCATATTGATTTTTTCCTAGCACCTGCAAGCAGGAAAAAGCCAAATAACTCCAAGTCTGCAAATACCAAAACACTGAGGTTCAACTGACCTGGATCGCCCTCCCACCTGCCAATTGATCTTAAAGAGCAAGAGAGGTGTGAAATGAGGCTTTCTAATCTTTGCCCTTTTATATTTATAATAAAGATGATGTTCTAAAGAAAGATGGTGAAATGCACTACTGCCTTTTACTTATGTTGTTGCCTCTTCTCCTTGAAACTGTTGAACAGCCGCTAAATTCTCCTTAAAAGCAGCGAGAGGTGCAGGTCATCAGACTGTACCTGGATGTCTGCACGTAATGGGAGCTAACGTTATTTGGATTTGGAAATGTCCACTACAGAATTTTTTCTCCATAGAAAAATAGCAGATTTCCCCAGTAGTTTGCAGAAAGATATTTTCCTTCATTTTTCAAACAGCGCTGCCTTTAGTAACGTCTGTAATAGTGAGACTTAGCAGTTTGGTGTATGAAAATAGGTCTTTTTTTGTCCAAAATTTAAGGATACGTTATAAGCATTAACACCTGCCGTATGATTGCCTTCTCTTTGGCTTTTGTAATAAGCAGTAAGTATCTGTGATGCTACATCCTCTTATTTCCATTAAACAGTACTTACATTTACTTTTAAAACTGAGGTTCATTATAATCCACGGGCAATGTGGACAATATAATTTGAAAGATTAAACTTAATGAACGAATAGCGGTTTCAGTGACCTGGAATCAGAGCAACATTAGTGAAGACAAACATATACTGTATTTCCGACAGTAGAGATGATGAGGAAAATGAGGGGTAAAAACCAACAACCCACCACCACAAAACCCCAATCATTAGAATAAGAAGTATAGTATAAATAAGAACTATTGTATAATTAAGGCTGAAGACTGGAATAAGGACCTTGTGACTTCTTTGGATTGCAGCATTTCAGAATGAATGGGGTTTACTTTTAAAAACTGAACCATAAGCAAAGTAGAAGGTGTAGTTTTCTTAGTTGCCGAGTATTGGTCTAACTCTTTTCCCAGTGGTGTCATCAGTAAAATCCATATGCTACACTGAGAGCAGGGTTAGATCGGTGCTGAGCACTTCTGAGAACCTCAAGCCTTGAATAAGACAACACGCTCTTGCAAGCTAACGGTAATATGCTCTGCCTGTAGTTTCCTTGTCTTCCCCCACCCCCTTTTTTTTTTTTGCCATTCTACTTGGATATTTTTAATTCTCAAATTTACTTTCTTGCCCAAGAGTTTGTATTTCACCCCAGGGATATTTTAAACACTGTTTTGGTCGTGAATCTCCTTTGCAGAAGATAAGGGAAACAATCCTTCCCGGTCCCTTGGGAATGTCCTTAGGACCATTCGAGGGCCTTAGGCTTCTCCCTTTCCCCACGAATGCGCGATGCTGGCTGGACAGGGTTATGCCAGATAGCAAGTTGTGTCCCATACTGGAGTTTACTGGCAAAACTTATCTGCTTGCCCAGGAGCTCCTTGTCTTTTATTTTCAGACATGAGTGTGGACGCAGACTGCAATGCTCAACCAAGCTTTCTCTGGTTTGATCATCGGGAGGAAGCGGCTTTAAGCAGGTGTATAAGTATCATATCAGATACCGTGTAATGCTAGCGCCAGGTCTTGGGGATGAGGGTTAGGATACTTTGGACTTTGAAGTCCAGTGTTGCTTTTTGGGATGACTTTGTTATTCCTGAGAAGTTGCTCCAAGCCTGGTGGTTTTGAGTTCTCCAGTTTTGATATTCTGTCCTGTGACTGGGAGGTTTTCTAACAGGAGTTTAAGTATTAATGCTGCAAGCAAAAATATAAGTAATGTGGGTGAAAAGAGACCTGAGTACTGTTCCATGTGTTTATTCAGAGTTTGGTAGGTTTTTAAGGTCAGCTATTTCTGACACAGTTATTGTTATATCATTGATGGTGTTTTTATTAATAACCAAGGCCTAGAAAACCCTCGTGACTTCAAATCTAGGGCAGTATTTCATTTTGTATTACCTAAGCATGTTTTGTTTGTCCCTGCAGGGGGTTCTTTGGATGTTTATAGAAAAATTCCAGAACACGTACTCGGAAGAATAGCAGTAGCTGTAAGTACTTTTTTCTTTTTGTCTTTCAGTTTTTGATTGTGCACGTAACACCTCTCTGATTTGAGCGCGCACGTGCCCCCTTGGGACACGGAGTCATCGCCAGGATCCGTGTCCTCGTTGCGTCTGTGTAAAAGGGAGGGTCCTTCCTATCTCACGCTCTTCCTGACCGTCCTGTGTGCGCAAGGACACCGGGGTTAGGAAGCCTTCCTTTAGAATGACCAACGCGTGAGTTGCCAGAGGCTCAAGAAATGTAAAAGGCTGTGATAAATTGAATGGGATGAGGAAAAAAAAATCATGAATTTGCTGGAGAACTGTGTGGTGATATTTCTTCATATCAACCCTTGCAGGATGGAGCAGTCCTCTGAATTGCCTTTATTTAGCCTTTAAGTCCTTCTGTGCTATATGATTCCTTTAAAAAGTGATTCAGAAGCCCTGTCCTAGCCCTTACGGTGATCCCTCGTCTGCTGCTTCTGCTGATTCTCCTGTGTAATTTCCATTCTAACTGTCCTCATTCTGTGCAGAGTAACTCAATTAGGTTTGCTTTCCAGGTTGAAAAATTAAGTCAGTTCCTGTTATCAAAATGCAATAGCAGAACACATTTTCTGTCTTCCCCTGTGGCGGACGTACTCCTTAAGGCGGACAGGGAGGAGGCTGAAGTTTTTATTTGGTGTGAGCCAGGCCCGACAAAGGCTGCCTGGGGACAGGCCGCTCTCCCACCCCTGTGCTGGGACCCTTCACGCGTGAGCCCCCACGGTTGAAGAGCTAATAGTCATTTTGGGGGTGGTGAGCAGGGAGATGGTTCTTCCCAGATCACAGACCATCAGTCCCCCATGTCTGCTCGGTTTGGTAGCAAGGTGGGATCCATAGAGCACCTGGTAGCCCATCATTGTGTCTCAGCAGCATTCGGTGACTTTGCGTTGCTAGAAATTCACTAGCTGTGATTGAAAACTGAGATGACAGTACAAAAAAAGAGTTCCATATTTTGCCACAGCTGAACACAGGGTAAATGACCAGTGTCTTAGTGGATCTCACAAGGGAGAGAGATACTGCTGAACAATTGCTAAATATAAGGAATACTTTGATAACTTAAGCAGTTTAAAGGATAACAAAGTTATTCTATCATGTGCCATTTAATTAAGTGCTGGGTTTTCACATTCATTATACATCAAGCTGACAATTTAAATCCTTTAATCCAACACAGGCAGCTATTTAGTCTCTGTTCATTGTAATTCACAGCTCTACTTTCTCTTAATTTGTGTGGCCTGCCCAGGGTGATGAACATCCTTCTCTGATGCTGTTTCCTCTAAGTAGTTTCAAATCTGCTCATTATATAGCTTAGCAGTTTCTTATGGAATTTGAATGCTTTTCACCTTTAGTTCAGAGTAAAAACGTTTCATCTCTTCTTCCCTATGGAGCAATGAATGATAAGTTGCTCACAGTGTCCTCATATTTCTGACGCTAAGTAGCATGTGTATAGTGTAATAATACTGGGATGGGCCTTCAAGCATTTCTTCAGGTGCTTCTCCCTTCTCCTTTTCCTTATCTCACTTCATGGTATGTACTTAATACCCCCACACTAACTTACCTTATCATTTCCTCACTTGCTTTTGTCTCTCCTCTCCCCCATCCTCCCCAGCCCACCTGGCTTGGTATTCTGCAGATGTTCTCTTCCAGTTTTTCACTTAACCATAATGGTGGTGCTTCAGCCCCATCTTTTATGTCTTGACATATATATATTTTTTGTTGTTGTTGTTGTTCACCTGCAGGGTCATCTCTTTACAAATCTGTTAGTTAGCGAGCATGACTCCCTGACATGGACAGTGAGCTGATACTGAGCTTTTTCTAGTTATTTTATTTGCTGCTTTAGCAACCTGTACCGTGCCCGCTGCAGTGCAGGGGGTCAGCAAAGAGGGGAACAAAGGAGCGGGTGCCTTCAGAGAAGGAGCTCGCCCCTTTCTCCTGCTTCTCCCTAACAGAAGGTGTGCGCTGAGGCTGAACCAGCCCTGGCAGCTTCCTCTGCTCTGGTGCTGATTTTTTTGCTCGATTGCCATAGTAGACTTGTTGGAAGGAGGTAGTGAAAGCCTTTGTTTTCTCTATAATTTATCAGTGGCAGCAGGAATGGCTCCTTTAAGTCTTCACAAATGGCTACCCTGCATCTTGGTGTCTGACATTTCAGTAGAGCCCAGCAGCCCAGTTTGTGGGTTGGGGCACCCTTTTGCCAAGTGCTGTACACAGACACCGTAATCCCCACCCCGAACAGCTTGTGAAGATTACCCAAAGCCTGGAGGATTTCTGTTCATGTACTGATGAGGAGGAGAATGTCAAACAAAAGCTGGAGGTTGCATGGGTGGATTCTGTGGACAAAATCTGGAGCTTCCGTCCTTTTTTCCAGTCTGTATGTTTTCTTTCTACCTTCCTCGCACCATATACACAGAGTCATTTGTCTTTTATTCTCCTGAGACTTGTACAATGCATTAGTCTATTGAAGCCGCTTGATAATATGTGTGACCTGCACATCTGTTAATTAGAATACCCTTTTGTTATATTTGTAGAAGTTTTTAAGGGAAACCATTTCCAGAGGAAAATGATGCAGGCACGTACAGACATTTAGCAGCATCCCAGCATCCCCTCACTCCTACTCGATGATTTTCTTGCTTCCTTTCTCGTTATACAAGTATAATCATCATGAAAAGCGATGGACTGACAACCCTTAAAAACGATTGTCCTACTCACAGCAACGAGCACGAAAGGCACGGCAAATTCCAGCTGGTCTAGAACCAGATCTGCGTCTGCTCAACAGGACACGGCAAAGGGAGCACCTTAGCCCTGTGCCGCGCTTGCCCAGTTAAGCACCGAGTTGTACTCGAGGTCGTTTCCTTGCACTGTTTGATCTCCACAGGCTGGGGCTGAACGACCTGAGACATCCCTTTCTTGACAGCCCTGACTTTCTGTAGCTGAGAGGACAGGACTGTGTTGCTACTCGTTTCTCACCCATTTCCTTCAAATACCGCTATAAATGCTTACCAGGTACCTGCAGTGCACTGCTTAATGGTCATGAATGATCTTGCTTTCTCGTACACTCCCCTCCCAACCGGATTTTCTCATGGTTTGGCAGGAAACAGAGGAGAGTTTTGTCTGCTGAGACAATCAAACATTTTCTGATGAGAGCAACTGCCACTGTATTTTTCCTGATAGGAGCCCTTATCTGCTGAGAATGAAACTGGATATCACAGGGTCACGTAGAATATACGTAGTCTTATACCATAGCGGTGTTCTGCATTCTTGTTATCCGTTTCCCAGTGAAGAAGTGATCACCATGAATTGTGACGGGCAGTCAGCTTTCAAGCTGAAATAGCAGGAATGTATTGCCGAGCCTGATACTCTTCTCCATCAGTTATTTTTTTTTGAGGAGTAAAGGGCGGGGATGAGGTTTGAGGCTGAAAGACGGGATGGTGAAAATAAAGCAAGGCAGTGAAAAGAAATCCTTAAAGGAGGAAAGCATTTGCCAGGGCGTGGGGAGAAACACTGGTTTTTCAGGGGCAGGATAAAGTGCTAAGAGAGAGGTAGAGTCTGCTGAGACTTGGGTCCCCGAGAAGCTGGAGGGATCTCTGACTTCATCGTAAAATTCATCCTGGTTGCCTGTATGCAACAGTGTCAACAAGAAGAGGAAACCTCTCTTCTTTCTTGTGTTCTTTATTTGTGCAAGGGACTGGTGTGTTTTTCCAAAGGAAAAAAGATATCTTGGGAACCCCAAAGCGATGTTGTGGTCGCTCCTGTTTTCATACTGATGTGTACTTCTTTGGGTCCGCCAGTGTAAAATTTGTTCTGCCTTTGCTCGCCACTTCACACGTTTATTTTCACTTCAATTTCTGAAGCAGTGACATTGTGCACTGTATTTTGAGTGCTAATGTTGATTGAAGTTCTCCCTGAAAGGATGTGCACTTGAACTGTCAAGAGAGTGAGTTATTGACAGCAGGTAGAAGTACTTCTTGTGTCAAGGCTTTGTCAAGTCATTGTTGCAGAACCTACTTTACTGAATACCAATAATTCCTGCTAGATGTTCAATCAAAAGATACTCTCTTCCAGCACCATTTTAGAATAATATTTAATACTTAAGAGTCCTTCCCTAATAGGCAAATGTAAGGCAAGTGAATAACGGTACTTTACACCAGGTTAGTCCATTTGAGGGGCTCCTGTGCGCATATTTGCAGCCCAGGATAAAGGGAAAAATTCTTTTCATTCCTTTGTACACTGATGCTGAGAGAATCTGAATGTGAGAGTTTGTTTAATACCATGTCTTTTATAACGGCTTATTCAGCACATGTTGCATAATAAAGATGTTTAATAAGACACAGCTGTTGATTTTTTTTTTTTCTGTAGGAAATGTTTCCTTTTTTTCTATGAAAACGTGCTTTAAAATAAATTAAATAATTTTATAATGATCTTAAAGATTTTTAAAGAGTCTAAATATGTGTTTAGTAATCAAAGCAGCTTACTGTTCTCAAAATCACTTTCACCATTGGAGGAGGCCTGAAATGTTGCACCGTCTGTCTTTATTTTTGTATCAGTACTTTTTTTTTTTCCTTCTTATATCAAAATGCTGTGTAAGTAGAATTCCCCTGTTTTGCTTTCTGAAAGGCTAACGTGAACAAGGCCACAGCGCTGGGCATGCAGAATTTGACTAAGGCCTTTTGTTACAGGTAATTACCATCTGAGGCCATGAGATGGTTGGGGATGGAGCATGAGTTTAACACTGAGGAATTGCCACCTAGAGCAATTTACTGGGGATCCGGAATCATTATTTGCTTTACAAAAGAGATTCAGATTCCACTGACATTGTTTTTGGTTACAGAATCAATTTTAAAATGAGTTTCGAATCCAATAGGAAGGCTGAAAATTACTATGCTATCTGCTTTGAGGCTGTATAGTATTTTTAGCACTTCTGCTTGATCACCGCAACAGAAGTAATTTCATTTCAGTCTACTCGGACAATGAAAGGAGTGTAATTGTTTTGTCTGAAAAACTCATACAACTGTACGAACGTCGGAAATGCTTTATTGTTCTGGCGATGCATAAAGAGAGTGTCCAAGGAAAATGAATGAAATGTCGCCTCGTAGGTGGAAACTTTGTAAAAAAGATTTGCTCTCTTAAAAGAGCTGGCTGAGACAGCAGGGGTGGTTTGGGTAGAAAGTAAGCAGTAGTAGGAGTATATTTGTTGAATCTTGTTAGTTCTCTGGGCTTGTAAAAATAGTAAATCTAGGGGAAAAATTACAATGTTAAAAATGCAAGAAGTATTGGGGTTTAATTACTTTACAGAAACAGAACCTGCAGAGAGGATAACTTGTAATATCCAACTGCTTTCTTAGTGAATCGACTGAACGGCTTGTTTAATTTGGGGCTATTATAATCATATTGTATATAGAAAATAGACCGAGTAGCAGCTGGATCCAGTGATGATCTTGCCAGATCTGACAGAGCCGTATGTACATACTCTGGGTAAGGAGGTGTCATGGGTGATTGTTTTGGGAAGTACACCTGCATTGATACTACAAATGCATGTCCTATGGATTTTCATTAAAATGCATCTCATACCTAAGTCACTCCAATGTAATACTGGAGCAACAGGTTTTTCAATTTGGTTTTAACAGTTTAGCTAGTGGCAGGAGCAAATTCTGGAATAGCAGGCCAAAGTCTGCCCCAGTTCTTGTCTTGTACGGGTCCCAGTTGTATATCTGGCGCTGTGGGATACAGTAAGGCTTGCGTTTGGTCCAGGATGAATAATATGAAGAATGAGACAATTTGTGCAGTTCAAGAAGAAATATTCAGCATTTGCATTGAGTAAGTAAAAGCATGGGAAGTAAAGGAGGAAAATGTACAAGTGCACCAAATAGGAAGAAAGGGAAAGGGAGGATGAAGTGGAAGAGGCTAGTAGAGATTCTGTTATTTTCTGGCCTTTAATTTCACTGGGGTGCTTTTGTTGCAACAAGACAAGTTATTACGCGCTTGGTCTTTCATGATTTTTGACACCCCGGCAAAGATAGATGAATTAAAAATACATTGAAATGCCTAAAGGGATTCAGTATAAGCTCAACTAACTTCAACTTACAGAGCCTGGGAAGGAGCTTATTCGTGTGTTCTTGAAGAACCTGTTGCTGTGCAGTCTGCCGCAGGTTTGCAGCGCCGGTTCATCTGGGTCCCGCGGTCCTTCGGAAGGGGTGCTTTGTCTCCCCTTCTTGTGGTCCGGGCTCCGTTCGTCGTTGGAACTTGGGTCTTTAACGACTCACGCCAGCTGAGATGTGTAGTGTTTCTTACCAGGAATCTTTAATACGTGTTGTTGTTTTTTCTTTTAAATGCAGGTTGTGAAAGGCCTTACCTATTTATGGAGTCTAAAGATTTTACACAGAGGTGAGTAACAGATGTTTTCTGTTTTCCAATGCAATACCATATTATTTTATTTTAACAACACTTTCTACAGAGACAGTAGACCATGCTAACATCTGGTTTGATTCCAGTGGAGTAATGCAGAATGAATCTTACTCATTAGCCTTGCAGATCTTCTGATAAAATATTTTTACTGCTGTTCTCTTTTATTGCCCTCCCTCCTCTCCTACAAAGAAAAAGACTAAAGAGAGAAATGAATTTTATAGAGATTTAGATGCTTAGGGATACAAACAGGTGCCCAGTGGAAAAATCAGCAAGGAAAATCAGATGTTTGACTAGTATTGAAAATAGAAGATGGATAATGAATTTTCTTATGTGCTTCAGAAATCTCACGTGACAGCCACAAGTGTTGCTAGAGTCTCGGATCTCTAAAATTGTGGCCCACTGTCCTTTAACATAGTAATGAATAATTAAAGACACTTTAAACCTGCTTGGACGTAAGCCATTTTTGGGTTTTGCTGTTTATTCTCCCTTCCGAAGCTAATCTTTATTTTTTTAAACTTCTCATATCTTTCTTGCTTTTTAGTATTGTTACGTTTTGTTAAAAATTTGTGTGTTGTGGTAAGTTAATTCAGATATACTAGAACTTTCAAAACCAATGTCAGTTCTGGAAACAGTGGAAAATGCTGTTTAAAGAACAAAGAAGCCCTTCCCCCTACACCACCCCCACCCCCCAAAAAGAAGGCAAGAGAAACTCATTACATTTATAATGTTTCTAAAGTGTCTGAAAGTAACTGCTCTGGTTCCTAATGTTGCTAACAATACTGTTTAATTTAACCCATCTGCTCACTCAGTCCGTGTGCACAGTTGGAGCATGCAGTAACCGACATCATTTGTGATTGAAAGGGAAGTGTAAAGTAGAGAGACACGTAGAAAATTTTAAGTTGCAAACCAACTAGGTAAGAGCATTTCTTCTGGGGTGCCTAGTTTTGCAGTGGCTAGAGAAGTAGGTGCGAGGCTCTGGCAAGGTGAGGAGAAATGCCTGGGTTAGGCGCCCGGTGTCCTGGGGTGATCGGTGCGAGGAGTCGGGCAGCTCTGGAGAGTCATCCAGAAATCTCTGCGCTGAGTGGGACGAAGAAGCTAATGGGAAACACTAATTACCAGTATGTATTGAGGTCCTGCCCCTCCCCGGAGCTCAGGCTCAGACTGTCCTCAGGCTTTTGTGGAGAGTTTGTAGTGGAGGAGGAGATCGATCCTCCCTTTGCGTGATGGCCCATCGAGCAGCTGTGCAACAGGGCGTCAGCTTCAATTCCTCCTCGGTCTCACAGCATCTCCTTCCTGGGAGATCGCTCTGACCTGAGAGCAGAGGCTCTCTCCTGGGTGGGAGAAAGAGGGCTGTGGTCAGAGGAGTGAGTAGAGCTCAAGTAAGGACTTGACTTTGTTACTCCCGGTCAGAGGGTGAGTGAAATGCTAAGGCTGCTGGTGTATGTGACCCTGGGCTGTCACTGGAGTAGGAGAACAAAAATAACCCAGAGCCCATGACCAGCTCGGTGGTTGGTACCAAGGAGGCTTCACTTCTGATGATGGTTTAAACATTTCACCTGCTAGCCTGGATGTTGCCAGATGCAGAGATGTCTCAGCTCCATCCACTCTCAGCAAGAGGATGAGCAGGGTAGATGCCAGAGCTGCCGCAGTGATTGTCAGAATAAATACGAAAGAAAAAGCAGCTGGAGCATCCGTGGCCGGGTATCGCTCTGTATAGGCTATGCAGTCTTTGCCATGCTTTTGTAACACCTAGAAAGAAAAAGCAGATTTGAATTTTTTTTTTTTTTTTTTCCGTTTTTCATTTTTTCAATAATGATTCTGGCCACCTATTGAATGTGATTTGGAGAGAGCATTGTGGTCAAGTATAAATACTATAACTGTAACATTTTCTTGTCGTTCTGCTGTAAATTTAGAACCTGGGTCTGATTTTTGCTTTGCCGGTAAAACAAAATCTCCCCTTCCCTATGGGTTTCATTGCCTTGATTGAAGAGCAGCTCTGAGTTTTTGATGAATTATGTATGGTCCTTGCTATGGTCTAAAGAAAAGCACAGAAACAGATTTTTCATCACACTTCAGATTCTTCTGGCCTTGGTCTGTTGCTAGATTGACCAAGGTGAGGACAGCACTGCAGAATACCATGGAGGGGATAACTAGCATTCCAGGGCTCAGCAGAGTTTCCTCAAGGGACTGGTTTTCAGTATTACTCTGTACCCATTTTTAAGATACAGAACATGTGTGTGTGCTTCTGTATCTTCAGAATGGGTTACGGAGTAATACGGTGCAAGGAGGATGCTTATTTCTCAAAGGAATCTCCTTCAGCTGTCTGCTGGTTTTAATGCATCGGAGGTAAATGGAAGAAAATTTAACCCTGACTTCCTTGCTGCCCCGTGTAAAGCAGACCATGCAGAAAGCTCGCGTAGGCTAAAAAGTCAAGAATTTCCACCGTGGTGATAAGGAAGGTGGAGAAGCAATCATCATGAAGAAGCTGTGTAAGGCAGTGCAGCAAAGGACAGTTTGTGACTAGAGCATGGATTAAAGCAAAGGAAACAAACAATGAGCAAGTCTTTTATTCCAGATCAGACATTTCAGCAAATATTACAGCTTAACTTCAAAACAAACCTTGCAACTAATGAGGTGATAGCCGTGCATATTAATAAACCCAAAGCTGTAGTCGTAGTCATCACACCCACATCAAACATAAACATAAGATTAACACCTACACCACTTCTTTGGAAGATGTGAGAATGTCCCAATGATAAGTGTGCTCTTTTCCCCAGAGGATAAGAAGTAGAAATGGAAGGGTAATGAGAAATTAACTTAGATTTAAAACAGAATTAGCAATTAAACAAGTCTAATCATGTACAAAGTCAAAGTTTGTATAAAGACAAACCAAAATCTGTCAAGTTCAAGAATAAGTATAGACCATATGCATTTTATCTGGTATGCTTTTCTCTGTTCGCACCTCCTTATTAAAAGAAATGTATGAAATAAATGTTACCCGCTTGTGTTTAATTGTACTGATCTGTATTTGTATGCCTGACTGTGTACTGGGGGCCGGTACGTGTCGCACGGTTTGGGGACCTTGGTTTCTGATTAGGTTTGGAATTTGTGTCAGTTTTTGCAAGTGTTTTCTGGTTTGTGATGTGCGAGGTGGAGCTCACTGGAGCAGAGGGGTGCTGCTTGGCAGGGACAGGCACTTGTGCAATACCGACGGGGGGGTGTTCCCGTCTTCTCAGCAGGAGCTGTAGTTCGCTGAGGATTTCACCAAAGATGACCAGAGCAGCATATGTGACTGTTCCCCCCCCTGCTTTTTTAGGTTTGTGAGAATTAATGAGCATTAGTGCTGTGTAGAAGCACAAACAAAAGTCCTGGGGGGCTGTGTGTGTATACATATATATATATATATACACACACACACACACACGTACTTGTGTTCATATATGTATAGCTAAACACATACATGCACACTCATGCACTACTTATTTAAAAAAAATAGTCGTGGCCTCTGCAAAAAGCATGCTGATGAGGTCGATATGGCAAGAAAATCTTTTCATTCTTCCAGCAGCTCCACTTTGTTAACAGTAATGTTCTGTGAGCTGTCTGCAGCTAAAACTGTGCTTTTGTCTCTCTCGTCTCCCTTGAACCTGGCGTATTGTGGTTTTGTGTTTTTAAAAGACAGAAAAAGTCAAGAGACAGCTTTTAAAAATCCAGGGCTTTTTTCCCCACAATCATTAATCTGTTTGCTTTTCAATAAAACAAGGTGACTGAAATGTTTGGTGTTCAAAAAGCTGAACCTCTGACAGTTCTGTTTACTGGTAAGTAAGAGCTTGGAGGTCCCATTTATTTGCAGAGAGGTGAAACGACTTGGGCAGATAGATCATAAAGAGGACTTGTTCATCCTCTATAATGATGCTTCATAGAAATCATTTGTATTAAGCAGGCACTGGTAATGGGAGCATAATGACCCCTCTTGGCTCTTGTTTAAATTCTTTCACTTCTAAACAGTAATATTAATCACAAGCAGATGGTGCAGAACATTATTTATGCACATTTGTTTTCCAAAACCAAAAAATGTTTAACCCATTAACTGAAGCGGTTTATGAAACAAAAAGGCTAATTTACTGATTGGGTGATTTTTCTCCCCACTTCCAATATGAGATGTTTTGTGAAGTGACATTTTTGTCTGGCATTGTCGCTTCCTTTTTTCTTGAGGAAATCAACGCAACCGCTGGAATTCATAGCAAGTATTTGCTTAAACCCCCCACTTGCGGTGCTATTTAAATTCCGCTGCAAGGACAGACAGTACTTGTCCTTAGCAGTGCTTGGTTGGCTGCAGCTTGCTCGGTAGAGTCCCCGACTTGCATAGCTTCCCTTCCTTAAGGGGCTGATTGCTTTTTTTCTTTTGGAATTTCTTTTTCTGTTAGATCTGTTTGTGGAAGGATTTCAGGATCAAGCAATGCTTAATGAATGACAGATGGGGTTTTTTTTAATTATATCGACTTACTGTCACATCCCACATGGTAGCAGGGAAGGGGAGATGGGGTCTGCAGGTCCCCAGTGGCATGAGGTGGAGATGGGGTCTGCAGGTCCCCAGTGGCACGAGGTGATGGCTGGATAGAGCCTTGGCTCTTCGTGGTGGGACAGGGGATAAACGTGGCGTGGTGGTTCCCTCTGGTGGGTCGCGTTAAGGGAAGGAGGGCTTGCGGGCAGCGCTTGGAGAACATCGTGCCTCTTGCTCTGAACTCATGACATGGCCGAGTCCTCGTGGAAAGAAAATTTGGCTACGTGCGTGTTGCCTCGTCATCGCTTTTTGCAAGGTTGTAGTGTTTCACGCTTAGAGCTTCCTTCTGCCTTCCAGGCTCCTCAGTCTTCCCAGAGTGAAAGGATTTTTGTATTGTTAAAAAATAATGCAGTTGATCCGGTCTTGCTCCCACAAACCAAATGTGTCTCTTGTCCATTTGGTTATTAATTATTTTTATGACATCCTTTACAATTCAAAGCAAGGGCCTCTTGTTACACTGCAGTTTTCTTTTAAAAGTGTGAGTACTGTAAGCAGCTGGGTTTGTGGTGCAGAATGTCGGTATTTTCTGTGGGTGTCGTTGCATCTGCTGTTCATTACAATTCAGCGCGAGCCTAGGAGCGAGGTAGCCCTGTGGGCTGCCATATTTTTAGAAAGAAGGTTAGACAGGATTACTGTGCAACTCACTGTTCTTCTCGGGATCCGGGATAGAGCCTGCTGTGGTACTCGGCACGTCTTGTCGGATTTAGCAAAGTCGCTGGACACCGCAGAGGAGCGCGCTGCTCAGCGGGTTGCCGTAAGCAAATATTTGAGTCTTCCTGAAGATTTAGTTAGAAAACACATTCCTAAAATGTTGTTAGGAAGCGTATGGGAGATTTTGTGACTGCGTGGATTGCTCTGTAGTGGGGGTTTGTCTCATCGCCTGAGGCGGGGGAATAGGTAAAAATCCATCAAAAATGCAGCACGTGGATTGGTTTCCTGAAGATGAAATGGAGATCGGGGTACGCGAACTGAGGCTGGCAGTGCTGTAACAAGATGAAGAGACTTGTGACTGATGTTTCTTTTGGCTTTGGGGGGAAATTGCAAAACGTGCTAGCAGTATTAATACCTAACTTAAAACGTACGGATCCACTTAAGCTATATAACGTACTATTGAATGCTCCCCTTTTTTGAAACTGGATTTTAGCTCAAATATAGGAAAGCATTTAATCAGCTTGTTAATTGAGGTTATACATTTCTATGTTACAGAGACAAATTAAGCAAGCTACTGTGGTACCAGAAAACATCTGCTAAACAAAGGCAAACTTAATGATAAACAAAATTAGGTTCTTTTCTAGTTGGGTTTCATCCATCTGCACCCAACTAGTGTTCACTTGTAAAGAAGGCAGAGATACAAGCTATTGCTTTTAATCCGTTTTGACAGAAGAAAGCAGTGATTAGGCAAAGCCACTGTGCTCTAATCTTCCCAAGTTTAAGCCAGGCCGTAACGCGCACACGATGCTTCCCGACTGGCATCCCTGGGACAGAAGGATGCTCGATGTCTCCTGCGCCACAGTCAGGCTGGATGTTCAGCAGTTTATTCACACTTTGGTTTTACAGTATGCAACAGAAGCGTACTAACTTCTTTCGGCATCCGAGGGGGTCAGCGTTAAGATCTTTACGCTGACAATCTGGCTTTACGAAGTACATTGATGTTTTGTTGGCTGGAGCAGGATTAGTAATCATTTTAAGGCGTTGCTGGCAGTTAACCTCTAAAAGCGTAGAAACTGTGAAATCGGGGCCGTTTCACGCAGCAGAAGCCATGGAGGTGGAAGCCAGTAGCTTTGAATAACGGTGTGCGCAAGAGCAAAGCTGCGCTGTCTGCGTTCCTGGGGCAGGAGGAGGCTCGAATGTGCTTGTGTGTTTGTGCTTTCCCTGTGTTCCCAGATGCGGGTGTTTGTATGGGATACTTTGTATTTGTAATTTTTATAGAATGCTAAATTCTGCTCTTGTGGCTACCTGGAATTAAGGGAGGGCTGTTAGAGAAGAGGGAGGCAGGGTTAATTGCGGTGCTAGAATACAAAGTCGCAGGGCTGGGATGAACCTTAAGAGGTCAGCTCGGCTGTCCCTTGGCACTAAAACAGCCTTCGCCGTTTGCACCGCTGCTTTTGGCTTGTGCCTAAATTGTCCAGTGACGGAGTTTGTTCCCTCTCTGTCTTTTCCACTCCACGCCATAATCTGCAGATCCTTTTTTGCAGACCTGCTCCAGCCTACACTTCAGGCAGTTGTTTAATCCTATATTTATGCAGTTGATTAATCCCTGTCTAAGTGTAGCGCTTCCACTTGTCCCTGTTGAATGTCATTTTTTCAGTCTGATTTTCCAATTTGAATTCTAGGTCCCATCCTTCGGCGCACTTGCGGTCCCTCCCGGATTGGTGTCACCTGCAGCTTTGCGCTCGATGACCTTAAGGGTCTTTTCCAACCTAAATGATTCTATGGTTTAATAACATAGATTATCGGTATTTGAGAGGTACAGATATAATGTCGTCAGTGCTAGTGACTGTTACAAACCAGAGGTTGCATTTGAAATACGTCTTTGAAATATTTCCTATCAAAATCCATCATGCCAATACTCGTAACGATCTCTATATCCGATGCGTAGCTAGGAGAATATAGATTAAATGCCGTTTTGTTCCCTCAACAGATGTGAAGCCGTCCAACATGTTGGTGAACACACGAGGCCAGGTGAAGCTCTGCGACTTCGGGGTTAGCACTCAGGTAATTCCCCCTTCAGATATCTGCCCGCTCTCTTTCCAATGTCAAAGTCACCTGGCTGCCAGACAGACAGCCCCACAGCCAGCTCCCCTCTGCTGGGACAGCCCTATTCATTTTTAATCTCCGGGCGACTTTTCTTCATCTGAATATGATTGTTCATTGTTTAATGACAGTAAAAACTGCTGATATTGTAATTACTACTTACGAATAGCAAACTTCATTGATATGCAGCTTTGATATGAAAGCGTTTTGGCCAGACAAAAGGGAGGGCAGAACGAGAGATGTGTCTGGGGAGCCCAACTGGCCCACAATAAAAATTAATATTGGGAGTAACAATAGTGGTGGGCTTTTACAATGTGCAGCACAAATTTTAATTAATTTCCATTTTGGGCCTCCCTGGAGAACTTCTCTGATAGTGACCCGTGAGCTTGCTGTGATGTTGATTTGAATTTCAGCACCTTTACTCTCAGCCAAACATGAGGACCAAAGAGAAGGTCAGCCTTGTATTATAAGTTGTCAGAGTCTGTTGTCCCTCCAGCGTATTTAGTGCTCGTTGCATTCAAGTGATGAATGTGGCTTTATTCACATCTTGAGCCAGCTGACTGAAAAATGAGCGCGTTCAATCCTACTTCAAATTGACTTTTTATATCAGACTGGTTTGGGGTACTAAAGCGATAAGCATCCTGTTTAACAGAATTGTTTAAGGTTATCTGCCATAAACTGTAATGCAGTGCTTGTTTAAATTGGAACCCTCGTTCCGAACAAAAGAGAGATTTAATCATTTTTAATGCCTTTGCCGATAAATTTGTTCCCTTTTACATAATTTTTAGTTGATTTATAGGAATGATGATTGTAGGTTAAATGAGGAATAATTGCCCATTTTATTTCCACATTATCTTTATATTGTTCTAACAGACTGTTTTGTCTGATAGCTGGTGAATTCTATAGCCAAGACGTATGTTGGAACAAATGCTTATATGGCGGTAAGTGGATTTATGCAGGAATAACATTTAAATAGAAGTATTTGTTCACAGCCTTGTTCTGTGTAATGCAGGATGTACTCTAAATCAATTCTCAAACTTCATCTCTCCCCATCCCCAGCATAAGCTGTGTCCTAATGGCGTGTGCCACGAAGCAGCTCCCTTTTACTGTCTCGCAGACCCGCTCCCTTCCTATCTGCTCGCCTACCAGCTCTGTGACAACTGCACTTCTTGCTGATACAGAAGAGTAATACTGGAAAAGCGTTTCTTTCACGTATTTTTAGTTGTCTTTAATGCATTGTAACAGCTGGGAACAAAGAATAGAGCCAGTCCAACGTAAAAAAGCAGCTTTCCACCGACAGCCTGCAGCTCCTTGCGGACCACCGACGGTCGGATGCTGTCCACGGTTTGGGAACCGCTGCTCTGGGCCTGCAGTTCAGCAAAGCATTTAGGCGTGTGCAGACCTCTCATGGGCTTCTTGACACCTAAGCACCTGTGTGGGTGTTTCCCATGTGAAGCTGCCATGGAAATTTGAAGCTAAAAATATTTGGACTAGTAATATTAGGGCCTTAAGTTGCATGTTGTGTAATGTTCATACCATACATATCAAGTCATCAAAACATTTCACTTCTCTATATAAATTTTGGTCAGAATGCTCGTTATGATGAGGCTGCTTTTGTCCTTTTTCTGTACATTAAAACATAAATTCCCATCACGTTTAGATCAAAGTAAAATATTGTTGAAGATATATCTTTTGGAGGAACGCTGCTGCTGTTAGCTGGGATGTGAGGCTTGGGTTTAGCAGTTCCCGCTGACCTGACAGCTGGCCCGTGGTGTTCGTGTCGTTGAGATTAATACAGTGACGAGAGCCAGTCTGAAAGTAAACTACAAAAGTTAGCATGTATTTCCATAAGATCAATTTAATTATTTTTAGTTCTCTGTTTAACAGATGTGAAAACTTAAATGCTTCAGTTTAGAGCAGTGTATTAACTGTCACCTTTTATTTTTGGCCATTAAAATTCTTTTAGCAAACTACGTATGTCGTAATATTAACGAGGAAAAAAATTAGTGTTTGGCTTGTTTAAAAAAAAAAAAAGTGCAAGCAATACAAAAGTGGTTGATAGTTGTATTTTTCAAACCTCAGAAAAGAGGAGAGGGAAATCCATGACCTTTAATCGCTTTCAGGTATTTTTTCGTACTTTCTTGTAAGAAGAAAGCAGACCAGGGTGTCCGTTTGTTTGCTAAGTGCTTTTCTAGTCAAGGTGTACTCATTATGTAGCTTCTGAAACGCTCATGTCACCGTCCTGGAAAGACTTGGACTATCCTGTGTCATCAGAATACTATGAAAGAATGTTTTAAAAAAAAAAGAAAAGAGAGGAAAAAAAAATCCAGTCTTCTATATTACCACTTTTGCTAGTAAGCCTGCTGATTTCTATGCCTCCATTTTCTAAAAGAACTGGAATATAGCGATTCAGACAAATAAACAGCTTCAAATTAATCAACTTTTCCAACTCAGCTGTTACTCTTAGAGTGGTCTTCAGCAGGTCTGAGAATTAAATTGTATGGGGCTTTTAGTGTAGAAATCAAGATTACTGTTCTCTTTCCCAGGTGTACGTTAAATTACTTTTTTCTTATTGTTTATGGATGAATGTGATGCATTCATCTATTAATTGGAAAAGAGAAGCTTAAGCTAAACCGTACTTGATCTGATTTCCTGTGTTTAAAATTGTTTTGCTTGCTGAATGAGTCATTTGTCGTCATCAAATTTATAGTCTAGTCATCAAAAAATAATAAGCTTTGGTTTGCACACAGCAGACTGTGTGTGAATTTGAAACCGTTAAAAAAATTGAGGTTTCTGTTTAAAATAAACAAGCCAAACAGCTTTTTGATTGAGAAATTCCAACAAAAATGCATTTTCTGTAAAACCATTTTATCACCACTTTATCCAGCAAAAAAATTTGGTTAAAAAAAGTAACCAGTTGTAGAAATTTTTAAGAGAAAGTATTTTTGAGCTGTGTATCCTTAGGCTGATCTCTGTGTTGCACACTTTACTTCGTGCACGTGTTATTCTTCTTTTCATCTTCTTCTCCATACCGTTACATTCATGTGACTAGCCTTTTTGTTTAAATCTGCAAATGATTTACTTGCCACTGTCTTCTGTGAATACCTAATTTCTAAATATAAGTTGCTGTTTAAAACTTGGGCTGTTACAACGGAAGACTAAACAATTTAATATTGCTCAGTGTGAATTCTGCATCTGATTTGGCGGCTCGGGAAAGGCCAGGGTCTCACCTGCACTAAGGAGGTCTGCGCGCGCGATCGGCTTGCCACAGGTGCGGTGTCTGCCGGTAACAAAGCATCCTTGGCCGCGATAGCCGGTACCGTGTTACGTTATAAAGGCAGACGTACCTGTCGGCGTGCGTTTTTGGCTGCGTATCTGCATCTGTGTGAGGATCTTTGCCAGTACAGAAGGATGCTTAAAAATCGTATCCCTATATGATGCTGTTGTAAACATGTCTAAGATATGCTGACCTAGGCTAGCTATACTTAATGAAGGCTTGCCTTAATGAACTTTAAAAACAATAAATAAGATTTTTAGGTCACTGTTCAGCTCAAAATAAATGAGGGTCAGTCAAAAAGATTTTGTTCCAGTTAGGTTCTGGGGTGGTTTTTTTTTTTAGGTTATGGCAGTTGTGGAAGTCTATCCTTAAAGATAATGTGTTTTTTTACTTAACATTCATGCTGCGATAAAAGCTCTTGACCTGGGATTAGCAGTGCAGAGTAAACATCCGAAAACACATTGGACTGGCACTAATTTGGGAGTTTGTTTTCTAAAAAAGGTCTCTGGATTATTAAAGACTAAAAATACAGCCAGTGCTTCGTAGGTGGCTGGGCTAGACAGGTGCATTAACAGCACAGTGGGGAGAGAAGTCTCATGGAGCCTTTTATTGTTACATTTCATGCTGTACTTGACCTTGGAAATGCTTAAATTGTAGCTTTCAAGTAAAAACTAGCGGTTATATTTTACAGCATTCTATTTCATGAGGCATTAAACTTGCTATTAATAGTTTTGAGTGAAGTCTTTTTTTTCCTATAGGTCAAAAATTAAATTAAAGAGTATATAAAATAAAATTGCTGGCATGTGACTTCATTGATTCTTTTGGCTTCAATAACTTTGCTTTTTAAACCATAGTTACTCCCCAACCCCTTGACTCAACATTAGGAGTCTGTTTTCCTAGCGCGCCTTGCCTGGGCTCAGCAATAGATGTATAAACCATCGGACTCGCACAACTTGACCTCGCACTTTGCTGCACGTGTGCAAGCCATTGGCTTTTTTGTTGGATAAAACAGCCCAGACACAAGTGCCGAGGCCAACTTTGCAAGGTGCATAGCAATGCATGGTGAGAAGTCTGAGCATAAATGAGGCCTTTCCTCTTGCAGAAGAGGCAAAAATAAATAAGTCACGTTTGAAGAGTGGATTTGCTCTCTGCCAGGTTAGCTGGTGAGCTTTAAGCTTCTTTGCATTTTCTCAGTTGATTTGTTTGCCCTGGGCTAGCTTTTGTGGAATAAGTACGTATGTTTGTCTGCTGGGCTCAAGAAGATGTTTCTTTCCGTCTCTTTGCAGCCTGAGCGGATTTCAGGAGAACAGTATGGAATTCATTCGGACGTTTGGAGTCTAGGGATTTCCTTCATGGAGGTATGCAAACGTCTCTCATTTTCATGTGCGCGTTGCAAGAATCAAATGAAATCTAACATCAAAATATTTTAATGTGGTCTCTGCATACTCTTTAATATGTGCGTGCTTTTAACTATTGCTGAATTTCTTGGCTGTATTTAGAATGGGTTTGTTCTTACTGCCTTCAATTCGGTTAGATATAAAGAGCCTCTGTACAAACCATGTAGCAGTCTTAAACCCTCTATTAAAACTCCATTTGAGAGTAAGGAGTGGGGCCTGGTACATGGATGCCTCTGCGTCCTTTCAACACCTCTGGGACTGAAGATAGCGGTATTTCTGTGTTGTATTTTCGCAGGCCAGGACAGAGTGGGATTTATTAGGGTTAAAATAGCGTTATGCAGATTCAGGGCTTGAGCTGGTTAATGGCCTTGCAGAAGCTTTGCAGAAATATTTGCGCGATAGTACGAGTCTCTCCCTGTGTGATTGAATAAAGTGTTTGAATTTAAGTGTTCACAAGGGCTTTTAGAAAGATTTCTCACAAACATAGTTTCAAGCAGGAGAAAGTCTTATCAAGATGAAGCGGTTCAAAGACAATGTGGTCGTAAATGCAGTCATTCAGGAGAACCCGTGCCTTCTGCAGGCTTAGTCAGAACAGGGTCGGGTTTGATTCAGGAAAAAGGTTGGTTTTTTTCAGTTTAGGGTTCATCAGATGTTTTAAGAAACATAAATTTCAATGATTTTATAAAAATGGATGATTGTTTATAGGGAAGATAACCTAGAGTGTATAAGTTGAGTAGAAATACCTGTGTTATGATAGCGTCTTGACCAGTAAAATCAGATCGGGCTTGGTCTGGTCTGGGAGAAAGGACAGGTAGCTCTGGTCTGGTGGTGACCACATATGGTACGGGTATGTTCACGTAGCCTTTTTCACGCTGGCCTTGGCTGGCCACAAACATCCCAGCAACCGCTGGAAATCCTTGCAGCCTTGACAGCTCGAGCAATAAGCTCTCAGGAGAGTTTTTCAACTCAAGGACAGTCCCGCGAAAGGACTTCCCGCTGTTTGGAGCAGTTGTTTCTTCCTTTAGCAGCACTTCATTCAAACCATCGATGACTTGCATCATCTTTCTTGCACAGCCTGACAAAGGCGTGATACGATTAAGTGAAAAATATAGGTGCCCTTCCCTTCTCTTCTGGTATCATATAGTATCATTAAGGTGAATCTGAATATACCTTTTGGTGAAGTACAGCTGATGTTTTTAGCAGCAGATTAGATAGAAGCTAAGTAGTCTTGGTGCTGACCCTCTGCATCTAGGCAAATTTCACATTTTGTAGCCTGAAAGTGAACCAAGACTAGCGTTCTGTTTTCAAACAACAAATTCCTTGCCAGATCAGTTTTAACCAAAATGAAAATACTTAATGCTGAATCATTTCAGATCTTGTAAATCTTTTCCAGAGTCTGACTGAGGCGAACTCTGAATTACAATCATGACATACTTTAACGTGTCACAGGGGATGCAGTTCCCTTAATTTGTTTTACTGCAGATTTTAATGGTTTGTGGTGCTGGAGAGCCCTCACAATTTTGGGAGAGGTACAGAACATCCTCACGCACTCTGTAAATGAATCTAGCCAACAAAGGGCTAAAATGAGGTTGTATTACATTAAGACTTGACTCTGGTATTCTTCCTGATCCACGGTGGAAGAGGGTGGTATAAACGCAGAAGTCCTGTAGAGCAAGCGTTTTCTGGTTCCTTTGCTGAATAAAAGATGTATTCCGACGTGCAGCAGCAATACGATGATTTACTGCGTAGACCAAGGTATTTGGAATATAGTTTAGGATTATTAGTAGGTAACCTGGCTGGTTGTGAATTTGATTTGAAGGATGAATTTCACATTATATTAGCCAACATTAGGAAAACTCCTTTAATTTCCATTTGCTCTCCCCTTTTAAACCTTCTCGACTTGTTTTTTCTTTCGCGCTTTCCATGAATGTCTTCTGAACCAGATGTACAAAAAACAATTTGGTTCTGCGCGCTTTGTTAATTGGTATGTCATCTGGTCCTCCGAGACCCCTCTTCAACATGATCGCTGTTTTATTGAAGTGGTTTGAGTGATGTGTTAAATGATAAAAGCAAGGACAGCGGCTTAGAAAAATGTCTCAAAAAAGGTGAAGAAGATGCTCAAAGAGCCACACAAGGTCACTGTCATTAAAGTAACACTGTATTGACATGGGGATTGGTAGTGGAGACACCCAGGCTCTTGTTGATGGAACTGTTAAAAAGGGAAGTTAGCATTTGTGTAGGATTTTTAAATCATCTCCACTTAGTAGTGTAGTACTCAAGCCCTACAACTTCAAGCTAGCACAGTTACAGCGTGTTAATTTAAATGAAATGGCGTGTTGGGACTGAGTTAGCAAGGGCTGTCCTGACATATGAAATAGCGGCTAAGTAAATCTTCTCATTTTCTTTAATATTCTTCTGAGCCTTTAAAATGTCTTGAATTTCTTTGCCGCAAAGGTATGTTTAAGGAGAAACTGAAATGTTACTTTTGAAGGTTAAGAAGAGTGCCCCAAAAAAACTTGCTAGCAGGGTGAATAGTATTAGATGTGGGTACCACCAGAGTTTTGAGAGATGGTGAGCCTTCTTCTTCCTTTTGAAGTAAGAAGTGTCTGAGGGTGTTCAGTCTTCCCTTTGCCAAAAGAAAAAGAGGGAAAAGAAAAAAAAAAAAAAGAAATGCTGCTAGCTTTTTTATTATTATTATTACTCTTTTGGTTTTTTGAGTTTGCATTTTTTTCTTCAGGATTTTTTGAAGTGAATTAAATTTAATATATAATCTGTAAAACTGTTTAAAAGTGTTTCATCACAAGCAGTTCGTGTGTCTTCATGAGGTTTTTCGATGTTTTATTTAAGTGCTCTTGGGATGACAAAGCAAGTTCAATTTAAACCAGTGACATTGCTGTCACTACATTGAAGACTGTGTCAGCATTTTCATTATAAAAGCTGTTTTTCAGGGGTTTATAACTCAGTCATAAAATACACTCCAGGCTGACTGGGCTGAGCCTGAGTGCTCTTCGCATTCTGTAACCGATTCAGGCGCCCTCCCGGCGCCGTGCCCCGCACAGGAGGATAAATCAGATTGCCTAATATTTCTTGTTACTCTCCAATATGACTCTAATCCTACCTTGCGCGGCTGCTATCCGAAAGTGAACTTCGAAGCATCCAAAATGGGATAAAACACATCTTGTTGGGTTTTGATAGGCAGCATTCTTGTCCAGTGGTGCCTTTTTGTGGAGATGCTTGAGGAGCAGGTATGCTACTGTCACCTCCAGCTGAGCCGCTTCTCCTGGGATAAGAGACTGCTGTAAGAGACAAGAAGCTGGGTGAGAAGAGCTTTGGTGGGACCCGGCAGGGCTGGTGTGTTCTCTGGTCCTCCTGCTTCCACAGGGGGTTTCTTCTTGGTTTTCTCCTGGGTTTTACCATCTCAAAGCTGCCTGCTGAGAAGCACTGGCATGCTCTCGAGACAATACTGAGGACCAGAGTCTCCAACCTGTCATGGGGAGAGATGGTAGGTGAGGAGAAGGGAGTTTTGGGAAAGGAATGGAATTGAGTTGTGATCCGAGTTGTTCACTGAGGCGAAGTATAGGCTTGCAGATCTTTGCCAGGAGAACCAGGGCTCATTTTATCTACAGATAGAATTGGTATTATATTATATCAAAATGCAGGAAATTAAAGTGATTTGCTTATGCCACAAACCGAGTAAGTTTTGGAAGTAGAATACGAGCTCATGTGCTTGGATAACGATAATTTTTTGCATCTCCTTTTGTATCACATCCTGGTCTCTACTTTCCACTGTCCTCTGCTGAGAAGAACAGCTACTTTCCTGCGTTTCAGGCCTCCTTTTAAAACTAACTTGCAAAGATTATCAGTGTTCTCTCTGTCAGAGAAAAGGAGTATGTATATCAGTTTTAATATTAGAAACAAGTTGTTAAAACTCCCAAAGTGAGAAGTTTAAGTCTTCGGTCACCAGAGTTCTCCGTTATCTGTATATTTGCAAGAGCTTTCAAGGGTTGCTAGTTGTTTGTGACATTTGTGTTAAGATGCTGTTTTAAGCAATATTCCAAGCAGTCATATGACAGATTTTCAGCGGTTGTGTGCATTCCCACATATAGGAACACCAATATATATCCAACAAGCATGGCTTACATCGTGTATTTCAGACACACCTACATGTCTTCTGAGCAGGGTTAGCACCGAATGCGTGCAATGTCAGCATTACGGAGTCTTAGACTCTTCAGCACGCTTGGGCTGGGAGCACAGACGGAGATGTAAGAAGAGCTCACTCAGACCATTGAGGCAAAGAGGAGGAATATGTTTGAAGAAGGTGCTACAGGAGAAACAGCTCTAAGATGATTCTCTTAAAGCACTTCAATCTTTAAGATGTTTCACTGCATAAAAATGATGTAAAGACTCATGTATATGTAATCTGGTCAAGGAGAGGAGTTTTCAGAAGAATTCTTTCTAAGGAGTCTAAAATATGTGGTCAGTCACATATCGTCAGCTTTGACGTGCTAATGGTTCAAGATGAAGATTGTGAGCTGATCTGCAGGAACTCCTGCAGACCACGATTTGGTCTTCTGCAGGATTTCACTTATGTGTGGACATAATGGTTGATTTTTCATCAATTTTACACCCTTACCTGAACAATAGCAGGGAGACAGATGTGGGGGGAAATCTGAGACCCGAAGCTTGGTGGTACAGCATAGCTCTCCATAGTGGCACTGGAGACTTGGTGGAGGTTTGGTGGAAAGGGGTACAATCATGATGGGCCAACTGCGAATGTCTGCGTGACTGCTGGAAGCAGACACAGACCATGCGGTGACCCGCAGTGTCGAAAGCTACACTGAGTAGAGCCAGGAGGAATTTTAATTAAAATAGCCCATTACAAGATGGCAAGGGTCAAGCTTAAATGGGAAACGAGAATTTGCATTTAATCTCCATGCAGAGCAGGAGTCTTGATATTGTAACAAAATACTTGGCTGAAGTGAGGTGTCTCTGATCAAGTGACAGTTCTTACTGGACTTGTCCTTGCTTTTTGTGTGCTTGGAATGAGCAGAATTTTATTCTGCACGTTGAAACTGGAGAGACTGGGAATGGCCTCGCCAGGGTGATGCTGCTGGTGCTGGTAGAGCCCCTGAGAACGGCTCATAGCCGAAGGCATGAGGTCGTCATTAAGCAAATATGCGAAGAGCATGATTTCCCCATTCCTACACTGAGAATTCAAGAAGTTCTTAATGCGCTAGATGGATCTGGGTACATTTCAGTAGATACAGTATGATGTGTCTTAAATTACTCTTTTTCTTTTTCCCTTTTTTTTCCCCTCCCTTTTTTTGTCCTTACTGAATTCCAGCCTTCTCTAAACTAATAAAAAAACCAAACCTCACTTCAGTGCCCAACCATCTTAATAACCAGCAATGCTGGGATGTGATGGGTGTTTACTTTGTCACTGCAAATCACTCTGAAATAATACTAGTATTAGAGAAAACTTAAACCAAGTGTTTCTGAAAATGATGGATGACCATCTGTGTGGGCTGACATCTTCTCTCTGCCGACAGCAGGGCTTCGGGCAGCGCTGGTTTCTGTGGCCCCAGCCCTTGGCCAGACCCTTCCTGAGAAAGAACCAACTTTATGGAGAAAACGTTTTGTTTCTGGCCTTTTTCTGGTTTCATGAAGTATGGCTGAGAGCAGACTCGTGCCTTGAGCCCTTGGGCCTTTGCAGCTTGGACCACTGATAATTGCGTAGGTCTGACTGTTTAGCAACAGACATCTTTCGTTTAGGATTAAGGAAAGCAAGAAAACAAAAAATGCTTTTTTTTCCAATTAGCCTCACCCTTTTACTCTGTATTTTTAAGGACTGTAGTAGTGTGGTGTTTGTGCCTTGTATGGACAAATCCTTGCACGCTTCACTCAGCCCTTGAGAGTGGCTGTAACACACAGAATTTTGCTCAATAACTTGGATTGCTCTTATCTTAGCATATTTATGTAGTTTTAATCATTCTGTACAGAATGATGCGTTTCAGAAACTTGTTCTTAGGAAAAATCTGGCCTAGTTTTGTTGTTTGGGGTTGTTTTTTTTTTTTTTCTTCCCTTGAGCTATTTCGAGCAATTTCTCCAAGCAGTGGCCGTTAGCTCCGTTTTCTCGTCTGCCATCTTCAGCGGCCACCGGGATGAAGACAGACAATGTCCAGCTACATCACGATCTTTGTGGTAGCGGAATTAGAAGTAAAGGTACCAGTGCCTGAGGGTTGGGTCATGAATTAATAATTGCTGTGTGGTGGCGGAGGCCCGTCAGAATAGCTGAAAATGGGGAAGTTGCCTCGCCGAGCGCTATCAATCACTCAGTGACCATAACTTCCAGTAATTAGTGTATTTTATGGGCCTTTGCTTCAGTGACTCGGAAGCACATATGCTCCACTCACAGCTAAACTTAGCCGGAGTAATATTCCAGGATGATTTATCCGCTTGCTGCACTGGGATGTAACCCTATATTAGGTGAAGATTGTGAACTAAGCTGCAATAAAGTGTAAGTTTAGGTACAGTTTGCGCGGGTTGAGACCTCAATGTATCATGTTTCTCAACAATTGCTCTTAGGCCGCTGTGGGCAGTCTGTGCGGCCGCGAAAGGGATAACACGGTTCTCTACCTGAGCAGCCAGATGAGCGGGCAATTAAGGGATAATATCAGCTGTGGTGTATTCGTAATATTACATAATATAGATTAATGTTCCCAATTCTTACACTGTGTAGAATAGTTGCTTCTGCTTTCAAAAAGTCAAAAATTCAGAAATGTTTGTCAGTTGAGTCTGCTTTTCCCTGCTGTTTAATTGGTTTGTAAGGGCAGATGAACTCCCTCGTGCCAGTGGAGATGGAGCACAGCGGTGCTGCTGCTTCGCTGAAGTTGGGCTGCATTTCCATCAGCGCAACCAAATTTAACGTGTTTTTTTTTTTCCTGTAGGTATTGAATCTAAATCCAGCGAATAAATAAGTGGGAAGCCTCTCTACTCAATCAAGTAGTCTCATTAATCTTTATGGACCATTTGTGTGAATTTTGCACCTGACAATTTCCATAGATTGGACCTGAAAGGCCCGTGTCCCCCCTTTTTCCCTTTAGAAAAGGCGCTGCTATTCTGAGCAACACCTTTGAAGACGCAGCAGTAAAAGCCTGGTAATATAAGGGATTTGTGGCGAGGAAGGCATGTGCAATTTAATCATGATTGTCTGCAGTCTTTAGTTTGCAGTGCATTTACTATAGTTCATATTTAAAAGAAGTCAAAGTGAAACTAATTATCTTTAATTAAGGTGAATTAGGCTTTGATTTTTAATATATTTTATGTAGAGAGATCTCGAACTCATCTGCTCAAGCCAAGGAATGTCCCAAAGGTTATTAGGGCATATTTCTGTTGGGCCTGACGGTATTAGTAATAACCTTCTTCCTCATAGTCCTAGACGTGAACAAATATGTCACTTCATCAGTCTCTGTTACCCGCGCTTATGCCCCTCTGCAGGGGTCGCAGATTCCACAAGTTATCAGCTAATGGCGTTATACATTAAAAATTGAAGCTTTCCTCACTCTGAGGCCTTTCAAGGCTTTGTTCTTAAGCCCCAGACACTTTGGAGTGCAGCTGCAAACTATAGGCAGAAGATTAAATTAATTTGTAACTCTTTTTTCGTCCTGCATTACTAAATCCTGCACATTTAATTGAAACCCTACTTCAAGATGCTTTGTGTTTCTGTTCTTCTTTGTTGTCAGTTTAACCTCAGAAGCACTTTAACGCTGGTAAATTGCTGTTATATCCTTTTGGATTCTTTTTTTTTTTTTTTTTTAACTGTGCAATAAGAGGACAGTGAAATTGATATTAGAAGGAAAGAAAAATCGTAGAGTAGTTTTTGAGGTATTTAATATTTATTAAGGTACATACCCTGCAGAGTTTCAGGTGATTTTAAGCCATCTATCTAGGAATGTATAAATTGGTCTTGGAATGAAATTTCACCTGGGGAATTTTATGTTATCCAGTAGTTAAGTCTGATTTTTAAAGTTTCCTGTGTCTGAATGTTCCGAAGCGGCGGCTGCTTTTCCATAAAATGAGGGTTTAACTGCAGAGCACAATCTAAATGCAAAATCCTTAGATGGAAATTTAATTGTGTAAAATGTGCACAAGGTAATTAAGAACAAATTTTAGAACATTTCAGACTATAAAGTCCTCCTTCAGCTAGATCACTAGCGATATTGTAAATGCTTATTTTCAATTTGCAGTTATGCTGAGAAACATGGAATGTGTCTAAATTAAGAATAAAAACATCCCATGCTTTTCCGTATAACTGTAAATTAAAAAACAACTTGCACAACATAGACAATAATCTAAGTGGGAGACTTTATTGCCTGAGTGTCCTAAAAATATGTTTTGAACTTTCTTCCCTCAGTCACTTGTGGAGCAGGATAGGGACCACGTTGCTATTGTAATTCTTATTCACAATATACAGGCAGGCAAGTAAAGAGCGAGGTAGAGAAAGCGGTTTGTCAGTGAGGATTTCTGCGTTTCCATTTTCAGTTCCAAAACTGTTAATTAATTCGATTATTTCAACAAGTCATTTTAATTTCGTGTTCACTTATCTGCACGTGAAATGTATGGATTTGAGAACAGGTTAGAGTTGCTTTCCAGCCCTTCTTACGGCTGCTCCGTAGAGAGGGTTTAGGCACCTGCCTCTACCGAAACCGGCTGCCTCATGTTCTTTTTGCTTTCCCTTACGCGTTTTTAGATATAGTTTGATAAAAATCAGCATACATGCACACTGTACCTCTGCTTGTTATTTAATAATCTGGGATTATTTCTCAGTATATCAGGTACTGGTTTACAATCTGATGGCGAGCCCCGTCTGCACCTCCGTCTGAGTCGGGGGGAAGGCTCCTGTCGGGTACTTGCACTTGGAAGTGCACATCATTTTTTAGGACACAGCCTCACTGAACACCGTAAGATGAGCATGTTAAGTGCTCTGACTAAGAAAGTAATAGTTTAAAAAACAAACAAACAAACACATGCCACCCCCCCCCCAAAAAAAACCCTACACAGACACGTAGTTGCTCTAAAGTACAGTGGTGTAGGAAAGTGTTATTCTGATATATTTCTTGCTGATATGGTCTGATTCTCATTTATATTTCCATACCATGCTGGCATTGCAAGTCACGGGGCCTTTTAAAAACGATGATTTTTACAGTTCTTGTTTAGTGGGAAGGTATCCATAGGGAAATGAGAACCAGCTCCTTGAAGTTTAATCATTCCCTTCTCCCCTCCTTAATATCCAGAGCTACATAAAATACTGATCAGTTCCCAAATCTAAGTGGTGTGAATGGAAATATTGCATTTTTGTTATAATGCCTTAAAAACAAGATTGCAAGTTCCTGAATTGCATTGTGTAAATGCAGAAGAGATAAGTTTTTGATAGCACGTTAGTTTGGTAGTCTACTTTTTTTTTGTATCCCGCATTGGGCTTGTGCTGCATATGTTTATAAGGCTTCCTTGAGACAGATGATAGAGAGCATGAAAATTCCTTTAGTGAAGCTCTAATCTGTTTGTTTTTTGGCGTTTTTTTCTTTACTTTAACTGTGACGCTATTTATAAATCTAAATCTACATACAGAGGTCATTGGTTGGCTGAACTTAAACCATTTTACTTAGTAAATTTAATTAAGAAAATACAGTGCAACTCATAAGCAAATGAGTTTTTCCTAGTTTTAAACCAAACCACCCTCTTGAGTGCTGATTGCCTTGCTCGACCCCTGGTGATATAGAAACAGGCAAAATTAAAAAGGACATTAAAGCTTCATTAAATCTGAAACACATTTAGTACAGTGACATATCTGCAGGCTATTTCAGGGAAGATTACATACTCTTTGGTAAGTTTCTTAATTTATAATACCTTGACAATCTTGCAGGGAGGAAACAACTCTGACTAGATGAATCGAGCGATGGTTCGGGGGGTGCAGAACTGGCAGATGATCTGTCCACGGCTGTATCGCTTTGCAGTTCTCAGTCAAGGAGCAGCTTCACTGAGAAGCGTGTTTCTTTTTTAACAGCCCCCAAAGAACTTGCTCCTGATGCATTTTGGATTCTTCAAAGCTCATTTATATACCCCGTACTTAACGTCTGGCAGAAAACTGCTCTTTCCCCAATTATTCTGCTGCCTTTGGAGCCCCTGCTGAGGCGTGTGGTGGTCAGGGAGAGGAATCACCAGTGAGAACAGAAACGCTTAGTTTGAAGTCATCATCGAGGCAGTGGTCGTTTTTCTGCTTAAATAAGATCTGCAGAATGATGCCCTGTGCATACAGCCACAGTTATCTTCTTGTTCTGCAGTGGGATAACTATTACATTCCGCCAAGCCTGTAGCTATTGTAATGACTATTGTTAAGTCAGTAGTCATTGGAAAAATCGGGATTTCTTCTGTTCATGGAAAAGTGTTTGGCATTTATGGGTTTGTTTCGAGGCTGCCACAGCAGTGCTGTGCTTCTTAGGATCTCGAGCAGCTTCTTGGAAGTTCAGAATGGTCCTCCCAAAAGAAGAGAAGATGAAAAAGGGTATGTTTTAGTAGCTCCTGGTCCTTAAGACTGAGCATAACAACAAACGTAGGGTCTTTGCTTGACTGTTTAGCAGTGTATTTCAAAGCCTGCCATCAGAGAGTGACTGGAGCGACACTCTGAGCTGGGAGAAGCTGTGAACCAGACACAAGTGATAGAAAGGATGGCGATCAAGCCTGCTTAGCTCAGGTTGGTTTGTTACGAGGACGAAATCGCTGCAAAGAGAAGCACTGCGCTCAGCACTGCACCAGAAACAAAACTGAAAGGCAGAATTCGCCCCAAAGAGTTGAGTCTTAAAGGCAAACCTGGAAGACAAAGCACAGAAGAAACCCAGAGGAGGAGGCTAGCTTAAATTGTATCACTTTGGAGAACCTGAAGAGATCTTAGTTGTCTTGTCACCTTAATGTTGTTCCCTATTGCAGTGTCTCTTGTAAGCCTCATTTCTTCTACATTCTGTAGGTGTTGGTCTTGCAAACCAAGCAAACACAGTGATGCCCAAATGGAGGGCTACAAGCAGATCACAGCTTTTGGGGAGATGAGTGGCACAACAGAAATGTCTCAGAAAAGCTGTATATGTTATTGCTAGTAGGATCCTTGGTCAACACCAATGCTGATATAGCAGGCCATAATGGCTTCTCCTCAGTCATTATGCAAGCTCCCACCGAGGAGATATTTAGGAAAGTTTGGGGTGATTTTTCAGTGATGCGTGGAAATTCAGATATGCAGTTCCTGTAACTGTGATGTGTCTGTGCAGTAAGCAAGCGTTCAGACATGTTGTGCAAGCCGAATAGCCCCTTTAGAACCCACTTGATGTGTCTGTAGATTTTCAGGACAAATACTATCTCAATATTGAGAAAGCTTCTTTTAAGAGTAGTCACCAAAAAAATTGTTTCATCTCTTTGGGTTTCTCTTGCATGCCTCTCTTACACAAATGCTTCAAGACCTGCTCTGCTTTTGTAATATCTTTCCTCTGAGGATCTGAAAGAAGTTTATTGTACTTGCTAAGGCTCACAGCCAAATGGCTAGTGTGATCCTAGGTTTGGACAGCAGCTGGAATTGCAGAAAGGGCACCTTCTCTGCTGTTTTCTGGTTGCTTCCACTTGCGCTGTCAGCTGCTTCTTACTGCCTTCTCATGACCTTTTTCCTGAACTGGTGAGGCTCGAGTGTGTCTACTGGTCTTTGCCCCATCAGTTCCTCACCTGGCTACAGCTCTGTGTATGCCTTATTGTTCGCACTTAGGATAGTTTTGTGCTGCCAGCCAGGCTGAAATGTCATCATAGCTTAGCAGAGCTGCCTCAGCTGCAATCTGGCTAGGTCACGTAGCCACGGCACCGAGGAGCTCCAGTATCAGTGGCAATACAGGTGCCGTGAAACAGCTTTCGCCCAGCACTGACGTGTGGTTTAGCCTTTGCAGTACCTGAGACGATGGCTTAGCCCTTCAGCATTGACGCTGTTACTTAGTCTGAGGTGAATATATCTAGTTTATCATGCAGACAAATCAATGATAGTAGTGCATCTATAACCTTTTTGGTAGACCTCCAAACAGGGGGAGGATTGGGAAGGGGAGGATTCGGGAAGGTTAACTAGAGCGTAGGGAAGCTCATCGGACTATGGCTCCTCTGTAAGCCGTGGAGAGAGGTGGGCTTAGCCAGAAAGCGGGTCAGAACAGAGCTGCTCGGAATGGAGGAGTCTGTGTCAACTCTGAAAACCCTTGTCCTTCACGGAATTGTAGGCAAAATAACTTAAACAAGTTGTATTTTGCTGAAATTGTTTCCAAGGTTCAGATACCAAATGGGAAAACCTAAGGTCTCGTACGAAGAATTTATCATGGAATATTTATTAGCTATGGCATTATGGCAACGGTAGTATCGTTGTTGGGTCTGATACTGGTACTAGCAGATGCTCTAGTAATGCGTCAGTTGACTTACAGAACAGTGCGGGCGACAGATCTGGTTGACACCGTGTGCAATTGAAAGTAGATCTGAAGAAAAGACGAGGTGGCTTTTTGCGAGTGCCATGAGCTCTCCCCAGATCCCACTCACAGGTTCCTGGCGGGGTTTGACACGGATAAGGAAGCAAACCTCGGCCATGTAACCCAGATTTTACTCTGAGCCAGTTAAGGAAGGACTTTGGGAGTTGAGTGCATGCTCTGCAATACCTGTTCATTGCAGATAATTATCAGTAAAGGTCAGTGTCGTTGGCCTCGCTATTGAGGCTGAACTGGTTTAATTTAGAGAGTCCTCAGGAACCTGGGCATCAAACAGTGTTACTGAGTGGTGCAGACAAAAGAGCTTGAGAAACACAGAAATACTCAGCAAGGTAGAACAAGGGGTAATTGTTGTGAATGACTCCATTCTAAATACAGCTCTTTGTGTGTTTTCAGAATTACTTTTGCTGACATTTTCCAATTTATACGATAGTAAGAGTTGAGTACTTTTCTCTCTTTAAGAAAATGTGCCCTCCATGCAAATCTATATAACTAGACAAATATTATTTCCTTTCCCAGCTTGCTCTTGGGAGGTTTCCATATCCTCAGGTAAGATTGTTCATTACTGCTGTTTGCCACTGTGACATTCATTCCTATGTATGAAGGTGCAGAGAGCAATTGTGAACATTTGAGCCACATACAAATAAATCTGTCCTGTTAAATTGAAAAGTGGTATCTTGAAGGAGTCATTTAGAAGTCTCTATTGATTTTTTTTTTTTTCTCTTTTTCTCTTCTCCAAACTCTAGATTTTCTTTCCCTGGAGACAATGAAAATTATGATGATGATAATGATTGTTTTGTTGTGAGATTAAAAAATAATCCAGTATGTACAACAGTGCTTTTGAAGCAGGAAGGTGTATCTACTCCTTTTTTATGCTTTAATTTTTAATTCCAATTTTGAATAATGGAACAATGGTCTAAAACCTTCTCAAATCAAAAATATAATGTGAATGGAATACTTAAGGGAGCTCTGGATTCTCCCTTTTAAGAGGACCTAATACTAGTATTTTATTTAGATACTGGCTTTTTCTAACTGACCTAACTGACCTAACTCCGTTTCCTTGAAGTTGGTGGTAAAACTATTTCCACCTTCAGTGGCAATGGTTAGGCGAATGCTGAGCCCTGCATTACCGCCTAATATTTTACTTTGTCTGTATGCTTGAAAAAAACGAAGCTCTGAACAGAACAATCAATCCAGAAATAGGTTTGATGATTACTTTGAATTCTTATTGCAAGATGGGTGTTAGAATTCATGGTAACAAACTATTCTGGAGTTCCTCAAATTATTCTTTCCTGGGAGAGGGGAAAAAGTGAAGCGTCCAGGGACTAAAATGAATTATTTGAATGTGGTTTTTATGTTTTCGTATGTTTTATGAACACTATTTTCTGCATCTTGGTCTATACAGATCAGAGTGCCTGGAGGCATGTCTGATTTAAAGGTGGTGTTGGTCTGTGCTCTTTAAGCATCTATTAACTTGCTATTATTATGCAAATAACTGTTGTAATACACATACTAATTTATGCATGGTTAGATTATGCAGATGCCTCACAAACATGGTTATTGAATAATAGGCTGGGACTCATTCTCTCTCCCATTTTTATAAGCTGTTTTAAGCAAATTCTCCTGACACTTTTATGGACTTGCAAAGGTTTTGCATATGTAGAAATGTACTGACTTTTCACTTGCTCATCTCCTATGGAAAATGTTTACTGACTGAGAGTGCTGTAGCTGGTTAGCGGAACATACTTTGCACATTTTATCCGTATTTTAAAATGTACCCTCTCCTTTGAAGAGCGGATTGAAAAAGAAGCTCTTGTGTTGAAGTGTCCTCCGTACGTTGGTACTCACTTGTGCTGGTTGAGTGTCTTGATGTTCGCTGTAGACGGTGTATTATAACACTAAATCAAAGTGACGTGGGATACAATTTAAGATAACCCTCCGTTCGCAGAAGTGTTGGAGCTTGGGGAAAGAAGTTAGAGCGCGTACATTATGTATGATTCGAGACGGAAATTTGCTTTCTGAATTGGGAGCAAAACACGATTGCTAGTTTAAGATCTTTTTTGCTATTCTAATTAAGAAACGGATCGGGTTTGTAAAAGAATATTTGGCAAGTCAGTAGTCCATGAAATTGTATATATTTTTTAATGTAAAACAGTTGAGGAGGTGAAACTTTAAAATGTAGCTATTAAGCTTTCCAGGCAACTGCTTTTCATAAGGATTTTTATGTGAAGAATAGGTATTTTAGATATGTACTTACATAGCTGGCCACAAGAACCCTTAGAAACCCACTCTGATTAGGGGAATAATTAGTAGGGTTTTTTTTAATGTCTAAATATCTCTTTATCTCCCTACGTAAGGGCCCGATTCTGCAGTCATTCACTTGAGTAAATCCTCCTCACTTCAGTGGGCTTATTCAAATGATTGAAGCTAATGGTATGTGTGTTTGCAGAATTTGTCCCTAAATAACTTGAAGTTACTTCTCTCTGAAAATGGAAAGTGTGAATACATGTTTGAGAACACCTGAAATTTTCTGCAAATGACTGTTTGTCTCCAGCGGTAGCTGGGGAAAAAAAAAAAGGTTTTTTTTCCTTTTTCTCTATTTTTAAGACACAGACAAATGGTGTGTGTAAATTCAGTTTAAATGAATAAGATTTATAGAGGGAATCATTGCAGTATGGAAGTTCAGGACTCCTGCAACATGCCAGTAAGACTGAAGGATGATTTTTTTTTTTCTGGCCTTTAGTAGAATATTTTAATGATAGAACTTACCACTTCTCATTTTTCACGTGTTCTATAAGTATTTATTTTGCCAACACTTATTTGTCACACTATCATTATTTAATCTTATGTTCACAATAGAGTCTTATCTTGAAGGCACTTAAGTGTGCGAGCAGCTGCTTGTGTAAGGAAAGTTGCTCGTGGGTGTGTTTAGAGTTACTGTAAATTTTTTTTTTTGTCTTGATATGCAGCTAACTTCATAATCTGTAGCTAACTGCCAAAGGCAGTGATCTGAAGAAGGAGATAACAAACAGTAAAGAACAGGCTTCCCCTATATAAACTTTGCACAGGAAACTCTCATCCTTAAAATGGGGTAGATTTCTAAAATGGTTATGGTTGCCATTTTTTGTTGCTCGTTTTCCTGGCGTGGCATTGCAACGTGCTATTGCTTGCTTGCTGTAACGTCGGATTCCTTTTGGAAGTCTCAGGGTTTGACGCTCGTAGGATTTTCTGTAGGTACAAAGGCAAGCACTTAAGGGTATATTCTTCCCCTGATGTGCTTGCATAACTCTATTAAAACTAATAGCAATGGTGCATGCGCTCACACATGCACAAAAAATACGCTTCTGAATAAAGTTCTTTCCTACGTAAACATTTAAAAAAGAAAGGAGACGCCTTTCACCCAACGCAGTCACCAGTCCGTAGTCCGTCCGGCTTTTTAGGTACGTGAAGAAGGCACGTAGGGAAAATAAGTTTCAAATTTCTTTTAAAAGTTTAACCTTAATTTATGTGATTTTGATGTTAGGCGTCTCTGCAGAATGAACTGTAAAAAAAAAAAAAAAAGCCATGGCACCTCACAGTATATTTAATTAAATTTTAAGTTGGAACCCGAAAGACGTGCAGCGGCTGAACAAACCGCGAGATGTGCGGTTAATCACGTAGATTCAAATTCAGTATATTGTATAAAAACACGATGGGGGCAATGACTTGTTTAATGATAATGCGATTTAGGAGAAATGAAAAGAATTGCCCACTAAATATTCTCGGCTTGTAGTCAAACTTTATACAAAGCAGGATGTTAAAAGGACGCCGCATCCATTAGGGAAATATTCCACAGAAATAGGCAGTACTCAGCTGCCGAGGATTTAATCAGCTACAGGAAAGTGCGGATTACGACGACTGTATTTAAGATACTTTTGCATTTAGAGAAATGTTTTCCTTCCTTTGGCTACAATTCCAGGCCTCACTTAATAAATTATATGAAAATGACCTGAAGTTTTTAAAAAAAACCAAAAAAAACAAACAAAAAAAAACAACAACAAAAAAAATCCACCAACCCCCCCCGTCCCCCATTCCCCACCCTCCCATCCCACTGCTCCCCCCCAAATCTGAGCAAATACTGCCCCTGGTATTGTAAAGCTTTGAATGTTTTCACACCCCATTAATTTATTACTTCTCTTTCCTCATCTTTAAATTTTTTTTTCTTTTTTTCTTTTTTTTCTTTTTTTTTAAATTCAGACTCCCCGCTGCTACAGCGATTTTCATCTTGTTGTTAATTTTCCCTGCTCCATATGGAGCTCCAGACATTTCACCTGGAGGCTGTACTAGATTTTGCTGTAGCGATCGCACTTCCGGAGGCCAAAACTGTCATTTAAGGTTCCCGGTGCATCTGTCTACGCCAGGCTTTTCACTGGCACCGGGAGAGTGTGAATAACAAATTGGATGCACCTGAGATTCAGATGATTAGTGTGTTTTGTGAATCTGGGCGACTTGTAAGCAGATAGCTGTAGGGATGGGGAGGGCTAAACAGCTACCCTGGGTGAATCCGTGCTCACACCTTGCGTTCGGGATGTGCGGGGAAAGCGCGAGCATCCCGGCAGCCTGAACGCGGAGAGTAACGAAATATTTCATCCTGCCTTGTCATTGATTAGAAAAGAGCCTTTAATTTCATTTCACCCCATGTTGTGATTAATTTGCATTCTTTGTCAGAAGTTAATGGAGTTTTTTATGGTTCACTCTGAAATCCTTGAAGACATCAGAGTTGATCTGATGTTTATACAACCGCCAGCGGAATTTTTTCATTTGATTGATGGAGAGCTTGATGTTATTCCAAACGGCTTTTTAAGCTGTTTTTAAGAATTATTTGAATAAAATGCAAGCAAGATATTGTTATAACGATCAAGATTATCTGTTAAAAATCTGTTTCAAATAAAGAACATGATAAGTAGAAAAAAAGATCAAAAAGACAGGAGAAATGATGAATACAGAAGATGATATTTGTTAAAATATAGAATCCAGGGATTCAAGTAAGTTATTTCAAAATGTGGTGGAAGTAAGAGAGACCTTAATTTAAGGCGTGGTTGGTTTTTTTTAATAGAAAGACTTTATTTTTGCAGCATGATAAATAATGGGAATGAATTAGTAAAGAATTTAGTTATAGTTAGATTTTCCCCTTCCTTTTTATTCTCCCAGCTTTTTCACCATCGTTTCACCAGCTCTGCGAGCACGGAGCCCTGGTGCCTCTAACTCGGAGAGACGAGGCTGTCAGGCCTGTTAGTTCAACAAAATGATGACATATTACTCGTCTCAAGGAAGAGGCATTCTTAAATCCCACTGCAAAGAAAACATAAGTGGATAATAGGAAATTTTATAGCCCAAGAAAGCGTTCGCTATAGACCTGCCATTGGTTTGCTTTATAAGAAAATATACAGGCAAAAAATCCTCGGTGAAGGAAATCTGCTTTTTTGCTCCTCCTGGTAGGGAAAGGTTTGTACTTTTACCAAAGCCCGGCACATAAAAAGCATCGGAGAGACGCTGCAGAATATTCTGCGTGTGCTGGGCCAGATCCTCAGCTGGAGCAGATCAGTTCTGCTGCTCCAGGGAGATCAGGGGACAATGCAGACTTACACCAGCTTTGGGACACGGCTCTTTTCTCCAGCTGGAAAAGATTTTGCAAATGTTTTGTTGGTTTTGTTTGATTTTTTTTTTTTTTTTTTTTAATATCTATTTCTGATACCAAAGCTGGGGTTTTTTTTGCAAGATTTTGTTTTTATCCTTTCATCAGCGAATTCTACCCTCGCTGTGATTTCTGCAAGTAAGATTTAATTATAGGTCAAAAAGCTACTGTGCAAGCGCTTCCATTTAAAACAGATTAATTTATTTGCTGTATCTTAGTTTGCTAAATAATTGCATGGTTTTAAATGAAGTTGCTGCTTTCTGATCCCTGTATTAACGTGGTCTAAGATTCTTTTTGTTATATGTAATCCATACTATTGACCAAATTTGGCCTGGTTTCATTTAAATGTAAGCAGGTTGTCAAGGAAAAAAATATTTAGTTTAACTTGGCGTGTAAAGTAGCCATTTTACTGTTGTTTTTTCAATTGACAGAAACATCCTTTAAGCATTCATTTATTTTGTGAGAATAAATTGAGGGTTGGTTACAGCATGTTTCCTAGTAAGAAAAAAATGGGTTTTCTTCCACGTATATCATTATATCTAGCCATTTAAAAGACATTAAACACTGTTCAAATGCTAATGCCAGAATAGTGAATTAAATTATTGTATAATATCTTAAATACGATAGATTTGTACAAATATTTTGCTTTTATAATATATTCCAGAAATCACTGACAATATTTTTAAGTCATCTGCTATTATTTTAAACTCTCACCAATTTCTTAACCTAGGTTTCACTACATATATCGTTCGTGAGATAATACACTTTGGATACATTTTGCTTCATTATTTTTTCTCCTTAGCCAGAAATAAGTTTGAACTTAAACTTGATTTGTCTATTAGAAACTTGCTGTAAAATTTGAATTTAGTTTTAGTTTTTCCAGAGGTGTTTTCTTTTCTGAAAATGGGGAGATTTTCACCAAAAAAAAAAAAATCTGTTAGGAATCTGAAGTATAAAGACATATTTATATTTTTTATTTTAATCTTGCTCTCTGATTTTTTTTTTTTAATGTAAAATTGATGTTTGAATGATATGGTCAAGCTTGGAAACGTAGGTAACTAGAAAATCCTGATTTTATAATATGTTTTTAATATGTTTTGAGAGTGGATTATTAGCTTACGATCTTGCAAGACTGCTGTATATTTTTTTGCTTTCTAACCCTAACAATTCCAGGCAGTCTGAGGGCCCAGGGATTAGGCTGTGGTTTGTGACCATCGTTCCAGGACGCGTTCTCTGCCCGTTCCCCTGCCTTGCGTAAAACCTCATACCTGGTCGCGCTGACATCAGCTCCAACCTGTGAATAGTTCAATTTACTACAGTGGGAAAATTAACTACTACAGATAATCACCCATGGGTGCATCTTTGCGGTCAGGATGTAAGTTTGTGTTTTCCAATTAGTTATGGCATTGTCACCCTTCACAATTTGTACTGAATAAGAGAACGGCTTAATGCAACGAGCCCTTTTGTTGCTCCACGCAGTTGCTGTCTTGCCTTCACAGCACAGGACTGACGGCGCTGAGACCTTTTTGACTGCGAAAGTTGAGCAAGATCCTGAAATGAAATGATGTTTGTTACCATGAGAACGACTTGCCAGGAGGGGGAAAAGAAAAACATCCAGAAGGAAATACTGAAATCTCTTCTGAGAGATTTTTGCAAATATGTAAGGATCTTCTGCATGAGTTGGTGCTTCTGTGGAACGGGAGACGCTCAGTAGTGCTTGGAAGGAAACATCTCTTCCAGCTACTGTTCCTGCGGTTGATGCCGTTGAATGACTTGGCTGAATGAAAACTTAAACCTGGGAGATGGGCTCTCCTTAGGAAGAAAGCTAGCAGTAGGTGGGTTGATTTGTGTGGTTGGTTGTTTTAGGTGGCCATTTGCAAACTGTCAGCACCTATAGGATTTACTGAAAATTTACATCTTCTGCACTCTGAACGGGCTCTCTTGGCTGGGATGAGGAGGAGGCCTGGCTCCTCCCAAGTCACCCAGGGACTAGAGATGAATGGAGACAAGGGTGCAGCAGATCCCTGCTCCGTTTTGCCTGTTTCCTTACCAAGGGTGCAGCTATAAGAGCTCAGAAATGAATTGTGGCTCTCAGCCTGTTTGAGGAGCACAAGTACATGCTCCTCCCGGGTCTGTGAGGTTGTAAGACACTTCTAGAGACGGACGTGGCGGTCCCAACACTTGTTCTTCACTATGTCCGTGGACTGCTAATGTAGGGGTCTCCGCCAGAGGCTGAGGGCTGTTTCCAGCATGCCTTGTAGGAGCACCGAGCACCCATGACCATCTGGTCCTCCTCTGCTGAGTGATGGTTGCTCAATGTAGTGAGGAGCCCCAACGGCCAGAATGAGAGCGAATGATTTCGAGGTCTAGGCAAGTGTTTTCCTTCCATGGCAGCTGGGCTTCTGCCAGCCCCGTGGAACCATGGGTTTAATTCACAAGGGAGTGCTACGCTACCTGTGGCGGGCAGTCGAATGACATCGGAGAGGGTGCTCATCGCATAGCAACGTACCTTTCATTGTCCAAACGTGCTCAGCACTTCAGTTTAGTTAGAAAACTCCACTCATATACCCAAAATTTTGCTGCTTTGGGTTATTTCCTTTCAGATGTCCCTAGAACGCTGTCATGTGTAGCGATCACAACTGATTTTGCAGCTCATTGGAGAAAGCTCAGCATTTTTCTAGCTGGGTTCCAGTGACAGGTTTTAACCATTGACACTTTTGCCTGTTTCTTTCTAAGCTAGAAGGGACGGGACTTGCGGTGGTGTGCTTATGAGGAGGGACAGTCCTGCTGGATGTTCATCCGTGCTCTTCAACACTTGTGGTATTCAAGGCTCTTGTTTCTTTAGATGACTTCTTCCTCTGGGTTTCCTCGCTGCAGGCTATAGTGGTAGTTGTGTGCGTAATGAACACGGAGCAGAGGTGCAGGAGCGTTGGTGGTTATGACATCCTTGCTCTGTCTTTAGTCTAAAGACCCCCGTTCTTTCCGTCTCTCCTTTCTAGGTTTCTGGCTGTTCTTGTGCGTTTTCTCTGAGCTTTCTCCAGCTGGCCCACGGCTCTCGAGGGGTGCACAGGCTTAGGCACAGCGCTCCGGTGCTGCATGGAGAAAGGATAACCTTGTGTGGCTTCAGACCGTACTCCTCCCTGGACATCCCGCTATGGTGTTTGTCCTTTTGGGGTTTTTTTGGTGGGGGTTGGTAGCATCACGACATTATTCCTGCTCAGTTGTGATGGGTTTTCCTCTTCCGTGGTATCCTCTAGGTTCTCCTGGTATTCCTCTCTAATACCGCGGTGGTCATTTCACTAAACTTGGTAAACATGAGTGACGTTAAGCAAGAGCTGGTTCAAACTAAACCCCATTCCTTTATTTGGTTTCTGGCTGACCGCCCTTTGTTCTACTTATTGCACTTTTTGTGGTGCTTGAAACAAGGTCTTAAACAGCGGTTTGCTAAATTTACTGTCTTTCGTAAGACTTGTTTGTCCCACGTTCCTGCTGGCTGAGGAAGGGGTTACCATCAGCACCCTGGTCCTGCTCCAGTGTAGTAGTAGTTATTGGCTCCTTCTACTCCCTCCATAATTTCAACAGTGAGTAGTTTTTCATGCCCACTTTGTTGAGTTGTGTTACTAAACTCTGGTAAACAGATTTCTGTGAGAAGTGGCTGCAGTTCAATGGTGGATGAAATAATCTCTTTATATAAATTTGTTTGTAGACCTCTGGGAAAACCAGCATAATATAATTGTAAGAATATATTTAATATTAAGGTTGTTGTGAATTGTCTTTTTTTTTTTTACTTTGAAATTATTTTTATCCTTTTTTTTGTCCTCTGTTTTGTGACAGTGATTGAAGTTCGCCATTTGCAAAAGCCACAGACTGGGAGGGGGAGGATGCTCAGAGTATCAGGAGCAAATTAGCGGGGTCAGTCTTACTGGCTTCGGTGCTTTGACTTCTTTCAGAAGTATAACCATTCCATTTTGCAAGACTTTGTAAAATATGGCTGAAGGTCGCGCTTTCATTCCAGAGGAAGAGTAAAACCCATGGTGGTGAAGACCACGTGGAAATGCAGTACGCGTACATGTTCCTTTTCCCTTCATATCAGGGCAGAGACAAAGCAAGTGTGTGTTGGTCATTTGTCAGTAGGAGACAAGGTTTGTCGTTTCTGCTGTTCAATAAAACTTAGCCCTCGTTCATAAAGATTAAAAATAAGTTGTATGTACTTCTAAAATCCACAGTTGCCTGGATTAGGAAAATAAATGTTCTACTGTGAAGCCTCCCTTAAAAATCATAACTGTATGATTTGTTGGTATATGTATTTTTCTATTTAAAAAAAAAAAAAAAATCACTAGCTTGAAAAGCAGTATATATGTAAAGAGAAAATTTGTTAACTGATATGGGAGGATCTAACCTTGGGTCACCTGCAAATCTCTCAAACAAGAGCTCCAGGGCAAGTCCTAATTCCAGAGAGTAAAAGCGAAAATTAAAGCTGTAGCTAGTGACTCCTCTAAGTTACCCGGGGTGGATTCATTTGAGTTTCGTTGATTGTGCTTGTGAATATAATGTGAAAGGGATGGTAGAGGTCTTCTCAGCCACCTCCTGTCCAAAGTATTTCCATGGAGACAGAAATATAACCTGATGGTCTGTCAAAAGTTGCTTTTCATAACCAGAGGCATTCATTAAATAGTAGATGAAGCAGGAGGCAAACTTTTGCATTTTTAACCAACCTAAAAAAAATGCCATTTGGAGAATGTGCTTTATCGAGTAGTTTATCCAGATACCACTGGTATTGCATGACCTGAGAAACAGACTGTTAATGTGATAGGTTTATTTGTCATTTGCCCTGCTTCTTCAAATTATGAACTATCACATGCCGTAAGTAAAAACCCAGCAAGTACGATACAGGTTCAAAAATATCAGATAGCTCATCTAATTCTGCAAATTCACACAATTTCGGTTGCG